>NC_134545.1:105499562-105699562 GCF_050624435.1 Tenrec ecaudatus | reverse complement strand
AAAAATTTAAGATAAATTATCTCTGATCACATTTCTCTATTGTACACTGGGTAAACATTTACAGTAAATCGTTTGTAAATTTCACCCTTGGAAAAACTACATTGCAATCATGTTCGTTATTTCCCAGCCTCTAATACAGTCTTCGGTGGCAGGCTTATATTTCTCATATTACCTTGTTCAAAATGTGAGCTGGGGCAGCTGCCTCTTTTTCTTCCCTTACATTTTCATGATTTATATAAATACTTTTGCTGCTGTATTGTATTTTATTTTTATCCTTTGCATTTTATTGGTACCAAACGACCCGTGCATTCCCGGGGCTCCCATGTGAATATCCCTATTTATTCCATGATTATTTATTGAAAGCTATCTCATGCTCGGTTACTTTGCCACTTTCTTCTGCTTTAAACATTAAACAGATGCAGTATAGTTTCAAATAATTTAAACAATACTTGATGAGAGCATTTTCCCTTTTGCCCCCGGTAAGGATTTTGTTCCTCCTGGTCAAAATGGGAACATTTCTTTCTTTGCTGTCAGATGGGATGCAGACAGAGAAGCGATCTCATCCCCCACTGGGCTGGTCCTGGGGAAGCAGGCTCTGCTTTTGACCGGGAGAAATTTTTTATAAGAGGAAGAAGAGGGAGAGCTGACAGGAGGGTCCAGCCCTGTCCACCAGAATGCCCTGAGAGGACAGAAATACTGCACTCTCCAGCCCGGGAGCCACTCGCCACCTGCAGCTGCGCGACTGAGGGGCCAGATTTTTAATTTGATTTGATTTTAATGAATTTAAATATAAACGGTCCTGCATGCCTATTGACCGCATGGGTGTAAATGTCACACTGCTTGGCTTGTTGAGTGGATGCTCACTCACAAAGGGGGTTGGCGGGTGGGGGTGTAAGACATCGCACCCTTCACCCGCTCCCCTTCCTGCTCGCTCAGGGACCACAAGCAAGTCACGGGACCTCTTGGAGCCCCGGTTTCCTCATCAGTCAAGTCACCGTGGAAATGACACACTCACAACATGAGAGCACCGTGTGATTGCCAAGGGAAAGCATCTCACCAGGAACCATGAAAAGAGGTTGAAAGCGTTTAGTACGGGCCCAGGTCGTCCATGTCACCCTTGCCATGACCCTGGGCCACAATGATTAGTTATTCTCATCTTCCAAGCACTCTGGTTTAGCTCTCAGCTGCTAACCAGAAGGTCAGCAGTTCGAATCCACCAGTCACCCAGGGAGAAAGCTGCGATGGTCGGCTTTTGTAAGGTGACAGTCTCGGGAATGCTGTGGGGTTACGCCAGGACTCCACAGCAATGGATATGGTCAGTGTCACTCTTCCCATTTTAGAGACGGACACACCGAGGCTTGGAGTGGTTAGTCCTGAGCTGTCCGTCTCTCGGTCCATGTGCTCTTCCATGGTGCCGGCTGCCCGCAACAGGAAGAGCCCTTTCTGAGCATCATGAATGATTAGTCACAACCATTCCTGAGCCCCTTTTGTCTCGAGGGAGGCGGAGACCAATCCTACCAGCAGGGAATGCCATGCTGGCCAAGTGAGGCTGCCCTGGCAGGTGGGAGCCCCCAGCCAGGATCCTTCCAACTGCTCCAGCTTCCCCTCTGCTGTGGGAAGTCACTTCTCTCAGCAGCGACATACCTTCCCTTGGCCGTGGTCCCAGGTTAATGACGGCATTTCTGCACACTGGCTCCCAGGAGTGTGTAACGGACCTCAGGAGGGTGCCCTCTTTGTTGCCGATGCCCCCAGACCCACTTTGTGGCATCTGAGGGGATCTCAAGCAAGTCTGGTGATTCATTCCCCAAACAAGAGGTATCACTCAAGCAAGAGGAAGGGGTGTGGCCAGCAAGTGGGGAAGGGGAGCAGTGAGAGGAAGTCAGAGCTGGAAGGGATGGAAGGTGGCTGTCAGGACTCTGGGTGGCAGGCAGATGGGCCAAAGCCTCTTCTGCAGTGACACACACACCCCTTTTCCCATCAATGGCATATGTAGACTTAGACCCCAGGTGGCCCCGTGTCTTCTCCCTGAGGCCCCCACACTAGCAGAATGATCCAGGTGGGATCATGGGGGAGACCCTGCTGCCCCTTTTCCTCATCAGACTGCTCCAGCCCGAACGAAGCACAGCAAAACCCCAAAGTTCTCAAAGCCATTTTCAGTTCACAGTGACTCAATAGGACAGAGTGGAACTGCCCCCCAAATTATCCAAGGACATACGTTTTTAAAATCATTTTATTGGGACTCCTACAACTCTTACCACAATCCATCCATCCATCCATTGTGTCGAGCACATTTGCACATTTGCTGCCAGCATCATTCTCAAAACATTTGCTTTCTACTTGAGCTCCTCATTTTTCCCCTCCATCCCCCTCCCCCTCCCTCATGAGCCCTTGATAATTTATAAATTATTATTATTTTGTCATGTCTTACACTGCCCGACATCTCCCTTCACCCACTTTTCTGTTGTCCATCCCCCAGGGAGGAGGTTATATGTAGATCCTTGTAATTGGTTCCCAATTTCCACCCCACCCTCCCTCCACTCTCCTGGTATCACCACTCTCAGCACTGGTTCTGAAGGGGTCATCTGTCCTGGTTTCCCTGTGTTTCCAGTTCTTATCTGTACCAGTGCACATCCTCTGGTCTACCCAGAATTGTAAGGTAGAATTGGGATCATGAGAGTGGGAGTGGGGGCGAGGAAGGAAGCATTTTTAGGAACTAGAGGAAAGTTGTATGTTTCATCGTTGCTATACTGCACCCTGACTGGCTCGTCTTCTCCCTGTGACTCTTCTGTAAGGGAATGTCCAGTTGCCTACAGATAGATGGGTCTTGGGTTCCCAATCTGCAACTCCTCCTCATTCACAATGATTTGATTTCTTGTTCTTTAATGCCTGTTACTTGATCCCTTTGGCACATTGTGATCACACAGGCTGGTGTGCTCCTTCCGTGTGGGCTTTGTTGCTTCTGAGCTAGATGGCCGCTTGTTTACCTTCAAGCCTTTAAAACCCCAGATGCTACATCTTTTGATAGCCGGGCACCATCAGCTTTCTTCACCACATTTGCTATGCACCTGCTTTGTCTTCAGCGATCCTATTGAGAAGGTGAGCACACAATGGTATGTTATTTTGGTCTTTGATGTCTGATACCTGATCCCTTTGACACCTCATGATCACACAGGCTGGTGTGCTTCTTCCATGTGGGCTTTGTTGCTTCTCAGCTAGATGGCCGCTCGTTCACCTTCATCCAAGGGCATTTTTACAGAAACTGATGACCACATCTTTCTTCTGCAGAGTGCCTGGTGGGTTGGAGGCACCCCTGATATGCCCGCCAAGCACTGAATTGCGGCACCACCAGGGAGCCCTGAAGCACTTTCAGAGGTCAACAAGCCAGACAGTGATGATCCTCTACTCCTGTGCTGTCACTGGGCCTAAGGCCAGGTAAACTCAAATGATTACAACTAAGTTCAGTGGAAAATTCAGGTTCTCAGCGAACTAATATACCTTGGAATATTATTCAGTCACAAAGAGACATGGCATGATGGTCAGCTGCATGCTGCTACATGGATGGAAACATAACACTGCGAGAAAAAAATCTGTCATCACAGGAACCCTGGTGATGCTATCGAGTAAGCGCTGGACTCCAGATGCATCCTGCTAACCACAGGGTCCCTGGTTCAAAGCCGCTCCTGGAGAGAAAGAGGAGGCTGTCAGCTCCCATACAGAATGATAGCTGGGGGGGTGGGGAGGTGGGTAGAGCACTAGCACTGATGGTGACTACATGACTCATTTGAAAAGTGGTGTAACCATAGTAAGTGTGTGTGTGCATGTGTGTGTGCGTGTGTGTGTGTGTGTGTGTGAAGGAAAGTGTTCTGAAATTGATTGTGATAATGATTACACAACTCTTCTTGAGATCACTGCACTGTGTGATTTTGTGATAGGTGATCTAAGAGCCAATAAAACAGTTTTTAAAAAAAGAGTACAGGTAGAAAAACAAAGACATTTAAATCAGTTTTGTAAATGAAAATATTTTAATTATTCAGAAAAAAGAATTATAATTTCAGAAGTCTGCATAGGATTGCTATGAGGAGGGAGATATAGATAGATATAGATATAATTTTATTGGGGGCTCTTAGAGCTCTTATCAAAATCCATGCATCCATTGTATCAAGCACATTTGTACATATGTTGTCATCATCCTTCTCCAAACATCTTCTTAATTACAAGCACCTCATATGCATGTGAAAGTTGGACATTGGATAAAGAAGACCGACCGACCAAAGAAGCATCGGTGCCTTTTAATTATGGTGCCGGTGAAGGGTACTGAAAGGACCTCAAACTGCCACAAGGACCAACAGACCTGTTGTGGAAGAAGCACAACCCGAAGCCCCTCAGAAGCCAGATGGCCAGACTTCATCTCAGGTACTTTGGACATGTTGTTGGGAGAAACCAGTCCCTGGAGAAGGACTCATGCTTGGTAAAGTGGAGGGGCAGGGACAAAGAGAAAGATCCTCGAGGAGATGGATGGACACAGTGGCTGCAGCAATGGGCTCCTGTCGCAATGATTGTGAAGCTGGCCCAGGAACGGAAGGAGCTTCGTTCTCTTGTACTTGGGTCGGTCACCATGAGTTGGAACCAACTTGGTGGCAACCAATAAGAGCAAACAAGCAGGATTGGATTTTATGTGGATGGTTGAGTAACAGGATGTAACAGATCTCTCCACATGGACTGAAGACTTCAAAGCCCACTAAGAACCAGGACTTAGAAAGGCCTCCCTCGGGACTCAACTCCTGCTGAGAATTTACCTTTCCACCCCAGATACATGGGATCAGACTCTACATTTTAACTACATCCCCAGGTGAGTCTTACGTTTACATATACTTGTGTATGTTTGTGTGCACAAGATCCCAGTGATCTGATTAGAACATAGGTTCTGATTCAGTATATCTGGGATGGAAAGGCAAATTCTCAGCAGGAGGTCAACCCGGGTGAACAGGTATGAAGGCCTGCTGAGCACAAGACCCTGACCAGAATGCCAGCTTAGACCGTAGACCCCAATACTTAGCCTTCCTTTTTGAACAGGGGGGAATTCTCAGCCTCAAGGAAGGTGGAGATGTGTGTAGAATCCACAATGTAAGATGTTTCAACCAAGCCTTGGTTTACAGTACCCAAATGCTCTTCTTAAATGGATCTGGTCAGTTCAATCAAGTAGTGTGTCTTAAAGGTCTATTTTGTGATTGTTTTATAAAAAAGTTCTACCAAAGACTGTCTTGGTTCGTTTGAGTGACATGCCCACCATTGGGCTGAACTTCGCCCATAAACAATGGGCTTTGAGGGTAGGGGTGGTAGCCCCACCAGGCAGTCACTGGGCTTTTGGAAAAACCCATTCCCCAGGTCATACTGGCAAGGAGCACTAACAAGTCACTCACAAGGAAAGTGAAAACAGCTGGTCAGGGCTTTTGCCAATAGGTGCCTGAGGACAATGAGGAGGCGGAGTTGCTGAAAGCTTCTAAGAGGTGTTCAAGCCGAAGGAAGGGCAGCTTATGGCTGGGCCAGTCAGGCCCTGAGTTCCTCCCATGCTCCAGGGGAGCTTGGATCTCTGAGTCTTATATCCCCCACCCCGTCAGTTTGTCAGACTGGTGGACTGGGTGTTGCTATGAGCTGGAAGCTAGGACACCAGTACTTCCAATACCAGCAGGGCCGCCCACCTCCACCTGCTTCTGCAGCACTTCGAGACAAAGGTAGATTAGGAAGCACCTCCAAAATGCAGCTCATGAAGACTCTCTCCACGCAGTGCCGGAAGGCGAGCCCTGAGGTTGTACAGAAACCAGCCAGCAAATCAAGAGACCCAGTCTAATTCATCCCACAGCACCCTTTCAGGACAACCTAGAACTGCCTCTGTGGATTTCTGAGACCTCAACCCTGTTTGTTTGTTTGTTTGTTTGTTTGTTTGTTTGTTTGTTTGTTTTGGAACGAGCTTGAGTGTCATAAAGGAACTAACTCGGTTTCCATTTTACTCTCCCTCCTTTGAGAGCCACTCGGACAGACCAGTGCTGAGTCTGAGAGTCAGCAGTCCTGAGAGTCTTTAAGGCCGGGACTCTTCTCTCTTTTGTTTCAATTGACATTTGATTCACTTTTATTATCCCTCCCCCTTTTATTTGTGGAATAAAACACATACAAGGAAAAATACTACATGTAATTGCATGGTCCATCTCATCAAAACGGTGATGGAATCCTTGTAACAGCCCCACCCCCTTTCCTTTCTTCCCGACCTTCCCTTCTGACCTCCTTGTCTCTACCCCTCCCCTCTCCCCCGGTCCCCATCAGAGTCTTCCCAAGTATTTTCCTTGGTGTGAAAACCAATTTTTTTCTTCCTTTATAATAATGGTGTCATGAAATATTTACCTTTTCTTTTTAAAAAACATTTTATTGGGGGCGTGTACAACTCATCACAATCCATGGTATCAAGCACATTTGTACATTTGTTGCCATCATCATTCTCAAAGCATTTTATTTCTATTTGAGCTCTTGGTATCAGATCCTCATTTCCCCCTCCTTCCCCATCCCTCCCTCTCTCACGAACCCTTGATAATTTATAGATTATTATTATTTTGTCATGTCTTACACTGTCCGACCTTTATGAGACTAACTTTGCTGACCACACTGTCCTCCAAGTTTGAAGACGGTAACTCTTGACGGGAGTGGAAACTTGTCTTTCTCCCGAGGAGCAGCTGGTGGTTTCGAACTGCCAACCTTGCAGTTAGCAGCCCAACTCATAACCACCATGCCACCAGGGCTCCATCCTAGGTTGGAAGGCCCTCAGAGAAAACTGGCCACAACCATGGATGTGAGCCTCCCAACCGTCCAAAAGTGGTGCAGGACCGGGCAGTGTCTCATTGTGCTGTGCACGGAGCTGCCTGGAAGCGATGCTCACTCATGACCAGGAAGAACCCCATTGTTTCTGAAGCTCATTGACATCCAGTGTCACATACCCCCTCACAGCTGTGGCCTCGGGCGGGCGCTTTGCCTTGAAATCACCCCCATTTTACAGATCTCCAGTGCCTTCGAGTCAGTCGACTCTGACTCCTAGCAAGTCACTAGCACAGATTAGAACTTCTTCAGGGTTCTGGGCCTGTACAGTGTGGGAGTGAGCAGCTGGACCCCCCTCTCACAGAGCAGCTGATGTGCTTGAACCACCGACCCTGTGTGGTTAGCAGCCCAGTGCTAACCCTCAACACCAACAGAGTGCCTTGTGCTGGGCTCAGGGGGTAAATGGTTCAGCCACAGTTAGACTGCTGTCCCAGACTCAATGGGGTGTCCCCTGTGGAGCACTACTGCGGTGAGATGCCACGCACGAGGTCCCAATTCATAGCGACCACTTTCTACAGCAGGGAGCACTGCCCTGGGCCACGCTACCCTCAGTCTTGCTGTCTGAGTCCCTGATGGATCTTCCTGCTGCTTTCTGGGGACTGAGAAGGGAGGGGAGTCAGCAGGGGCCTATACTCCAGCCAGCTCGAAGATGGCATCCAGAGGTGCCCATCTTGCTGCTCTTCAGCAAGGTTTGTATCCGCTCTGGACGATTCTGAACCAAGCAAGTTTGCCGCTCCTAGTAAAAACACGTGTAATTACAGTGTGCAATCGTGTAAGAATCCCTGGAAGCTCTCCCGGCAGCCCCCTCCTCCAGAGGAAAGGTGGGGACTTCCCCCGAGGCAAACAGCACTCTTCTTCGCCCAACTCCCTGGTAATTAGGTCGCATTAAGGACGCAGTGTCCGTAAAATTGGATGATTTCAGAATAATGAAACTTTAAGCAGCCCCAAAGCCGAACTTTAACAATTAAAGATTTTCAGAGGATGATGCGGGTTGATTTCCTTCCAGGTTAAACTGAGTCGAATGCCATGGAAGGGTTGGGTTTGGGGCCGGAAGGAAGGCTGGGATCCCCCTTCTTGATCCGCTCTGTGTTGTGGGTAGGGCCCATGATGGGTTCCAGCTCCCAGAGAGGGAAGGGGCCAGGAGGACCGAGGTCTGGGTCCTCACATGTTTACAGGCCGTTGGACAATGCCAGTTGTCATGGGTCACGGGCTGAAACCGTCCCTGAGGGGCCCAGGAGACTTGCTCTCATCCATAAATTCCGGGGGGAGATGGGCTGTCTGCTTCCAGCAAGAATGACTGTCTCTGAAACCCCATAGAGGGTGGCTAGGAGTTGGACTAGACTTGATGGCGGTGGGTTTTATTAGCCCAGAGGTTGGTGGTTTGAACTCATCCAGCTGTGCTGCAGAAGAAAGGCCGGGTGATCGGCAGGTCTCTGGGACCGAGTTGCAGCCACGCTCTGTAACACGGGGAGTAGGCCTGAGTCTGAATGGGGTTTGGGTTTGGATTAGGGTTATGCCCTCTGGGGTCCCTTCTCAGGGTCCCTGGCTCTCTGGGAGTAGGTCATCCAAGGATGCCTGAGACTTGGAGAGGGAAGGAGAATTCTCTCTCTTCCTCCTGGATCAGCAGCATCCCTCATTTGTAAGGGCCTTTCCATATCCTGTTCCATGGGCACCTCCACCGGGAAGCCTTCCGAGAATTCCTCTCCCCCAGGAGCTGGTGTGTGACACTGGACTGACACAGGGCCTCTCAGTTAGCTGTGTGCCTGCCTGCGCCCTCTGAAGCCCAGGGAAGGGGTGTCCCTAAACTAGTGTCACCCAGGGAAGTAATTCATGGTGTCACGTGTCAGAGGAAAGCAGCCTCTAACAACCGAAGGGTCCGTAGGTGCAATTGTACGGCGATAACATGTAAAGATTATAGGAAAGTCATAGAAGATAAGAGAGAGCGTAAAAGAAAGGAGTCAGACACATTTTATGGTAGCAGGTTCACCTTAGCCCCTCTTGATGGCCCAAGTGGAGGTGGGAGAGGGGAGAGCGTCCTCACTAACTTGGGATATTTATAGGTAGCCATAAGACATGCACATTCAGTAGTTACATACGTCACAAGGTGGGTGGTAACTACAGTAAGGTCCCTGAGCTCGCAGGTTCGGAAACTTAACACCTGCATTGAGGGAAGGTGTGAGGGGAGCTGGGTGACACGGCGGAGGAGATAACAAAAAGGTGTCTGCTTCTATGGGGAGATTACATCACTTTAAGGCAGCACAGCTGTTAGGGGAGGATCTGTGGGAGCGATATTTAAAGCAGGATCATGTACTTGAACTTTAACTTACTCAAGAGGTGGTTTTCCTGCCCTGGAATACTAGCTTTCCAGATTCCCCCTGTGATAAGTTCAAGACGATAGTCTTCGCCACACTTCCCTCAGTGTCAGTTTCCCACAGTCAAGCCCGCCTCCACCCACCAAGCAGGGTCCAGAACCAAGACTCGAAGCCCTGCCCCCACCCGGCAGAGACCTGCCCACCAGCACCTTGGCCCTTCCCCTGCAATGCCACCGTGGACCCTGAGACCATGCTGGTGTCCCCCTATGATTGTGTGAGGTGGCCCACTCTGGGTCCCCCAGTCCCCTTACTGACACTGCTGTCTCAGAAGGAGCCCTTCACTTTGCCCGCCTCCCCTCCCCTCCCACCCCCCACCCCCGCCAACCGCCTCCTCTCAGTGTCTGCCATGGAGGACAGGCCTGCCAGCCACTTGCTCAGCAGTTCTCAACCTGTGGGTCATGACCCTTTGGGGGTCCAATGAGACTTTTTAAGGGGTTGCCCGATTCATAACAGTAGCAAAATGACAGTGATGAAGTAGCAACAAAAATAATCTTATGACTGGGGGTCACCACAGCATGAGGAGCTGTATTAAAGGGTCACGGCATGAGGAAGGCGGAGAAGCACTGGCCTTGCGAATGGACCCGAATGTGGACGTGTGTCACAGCCTGCACACCCCGGAGTGCTTCTTCTCTCTCACCTGAGATTCTGTGTAGGAGGAGTTCTCTACCACCCCCAGTCCCTGGGGCTTCCCAAACCACCCCTCCTATCCCTGTCCCCTGCTTGCCATGAGACCAGATGAACGGAATAGTGCCCAGCTGGAGAAAAGCATCATGTCTGGTGGAGTGGAGGGACAGCGAGAAAGAGGAAGGCCCTGGAGGAGATGGATGGACACCGTGGCTGCATCGATGGGCCCGGGAAGCGGGACAATGGTGAGATGGCACAGCACCTCACAGTGTTTTGTTCATTGTGCACGGAGTCACAGACAACTGAGCGTGTTGATCAAAGATTCCATAGGTGAATCCTGATCAAAAGGGGGGGAATGGTGCAGAATAGAATGGCAAAGCACCGTGGACGCAAGGCTTCCTGGAGCCATGGAAGCTGGGAGAGCCCCTGCAGCTATTGCCCTAAAATAACCTCTAAACTTGAAATTACACGTATCGCCCGAAGTCACCATAAAAGTCAACAACAGTTTAGTTTACTCAGTAACAAAAATACCTGCCTTGAGCACTGTGCTCTTTTAGGGACTATCTACTAGTGACTGGTACATAGCAGTCTTCTAAGATGCCACAGGCCTCTCCCAGTCCAGAGGAAGGAAGTTCAGACAGGCAAAAGCTACATGGGAACAATTAGTCCGGTGGAGGACTTGGGCCACACAAACCTGTCTCCACAGTCCTGAGACCACACGAACGAGCTGGTGCCACCTGCTCTGACAAGAAGCACCTGTGGACATCCTAGACGGAGCGGCTCATCGAGGACACCAGGTTTACTAGCCGGACAGAGACCCGTGGGGACGTCCCAGATGATGACCTTTACCCCTCAGGCCTGAACCGAACGCACCTCCGTGTCAGAGCCATCGGTGCTTCACGATCCAAAGGGCAGCATGTGCCCAAGGGCACAGGGAACAAGGAGAGGCAGGAAGCAAACGCACAGAGGCGGGTGAGCAGGGATCTGTTGGGGGCGTGGCAGGCAACGGCTGAGTGGAATCTGAATGTGTGTACAGATTGCTGAATATACATCTGAACTGCTCTGCCAACGTGCACCTAATTCACAATAAAAGTCAAAAAAAGACCAGCTACAATGGGATCAAGTTGACAAGAGCAACTCCAAAGGGGAGCTCAGAAGTGAGTTTGTGTTTAATTTGTGAATGAGGAAGAATGAGCCAGAAAAAGAGCATGAAAATGTTGCCCAACTGCAAGAAAAGCATCCAGGGACGGCACTGGACTCGGTGATCCGGTGTCTGCCCTTCTGTGAATATTCTCTGCCACAATAAAAAGTAAAGTTCTTTTTAAAAACATCCTGCCCATTAAAAGGCCCTGCCTAGGAAGGTTGGCATGGTTGGTCGAAGCTGGGACGGACTCCTGCTCTCTGGGGGCGGGGGGATGGGAGGGGGGAGGAGCCTGCTCAAGGAGACCATCTGGGACCAGGATGGGTCACGTCGAAGGAGCCCAGTCCAACTGTGGGCCTGCAGTCACGCCCGGGGACAGCCATCTGCATGCATGCTCGCAGCTACCAGCTTGGTATCGAGAAACAAACAGGGCGATTCTTTTTATCTGCGTAGCGATGATCCGGCATTCGATGACAAAACCTCACGAAATGACCTGTTCTGGAACCGGCCTCTGCAAGTCTGAGCTCGGGGTGATGCCAAGTTGGGGCTGGGACTGGTGGCTTCAGACGGGGCTTCCAGGCGCCTTGTCCAGCCTTGTAGTCCTTGGTTTGCCCAATTGGCTCATTCCTCTGTCTGCTTGCCTCTGTCAACCCATTTTTTAAAAATTTTAATTCTTATTTATAGACTGACCTTAATAAACTCCACTCAAGTAGTGCAGGTTTGTCACTGTCACGGATGAAAACATTATTAATGGCGGGCCGGCTCACCGGGTGACGCCTGCCCTTTCCAGTCCTCCGCAGCTGACCGCGTGCAGACTCAGCTGCAGGAGGCGGGTCGATGAGGTCGGGGTCAGCTGCCGTGCCATCAGTAACACCCTTTGCTGTCACTGCCGCCAGCCGGCTACTCCCCCAGGTGGAGGGGCAGGGAGGGGCTGGCGTTTCAGAGCCCCCCTGGAACCCACAGCAGTGGTCTTGGCCTGCTTATGTGAAAGAAAACAAAAAGACGGGGGACAGAAAACACAGAGGGACCCCCCGTATGGGCCAGGGGATGGGACTGGACTTGGCAGATGTGTGGGAAGGCACTGGGGTGTCCTTCACCTAACCCAACCAATGACCTTGAAATTAGCCAACTCCTGAAGAAGGATTCCAAGTCTGGTTCCTGGGGTCCCAGTCTGGGTTGACCCTCCTGGGGTCCATGCAAATGTACCCATTCTCCTTCCTTTGTACCCCAGAAGGAAAACTATGAATAGTCATGAGCAGAAACTAATGAGCCCAGCCTAGGATATGTTGATCCTGAGGCCGGCGGATCCATTTTTCATAACTTTGAATATTTCGTGGAGGAAGGGGTCACTCAGATGCAGGCGTGCTCAGGATCGACTGGGCAGAAGTGATGTCTGTTTTTTCACCGTGACATAAATAAAACGAAGGGCGTGCTCCTTAGAGGCCAGGATGGCAAGGCTTCGTCTCCCCTGCTTTGGGCAGGTTGTCAGGGGAGGCCAGGCCCTGGAGAAGGACATCATGTTTGGTCAAAAAGGAAGGGCCCGCCGGAGATGGATGGACACGGTGGCTGCAACCATGGGCTCAAACATAGCCATTGTGAGCATGGTGCAGAGTTTGCTTCTGCTGTGCACCTGACGACAAGTGAGGTGGGGAGCGGCCCAGGGCCCATGAACATCGGAATGTGGCCCAGGTCCAGGTTCCTTTGTCACTGTTAGGTGCCTTCGAGTCAGTTCCAGCAGCTCACAGTGACCACTGCCTGGTCCTCCCAGTTGTTCCCAGTATAAGCCCGCGTGGCGGCCACTGCCTCAATCCTTCTTGCTGAGGGCCTTTCTCCTTTTCCTTGGCCCTCTGCTGTACCGAGAAGGATGGCCTTCTCCAGGACGGGCCCTCCTTGATCGCGTGTGCAAAGTATGTCAGGCAGTGTCTCGCCAGCCTCGGTTCTGGGAGCATTCTGGCTGTCCTTCTGCCTAGGTGGCTTGAGACAACCGTAGGGTCCTCTTCCCAGATGAGCAGTGTATAATTTCATTGGCAGGCATGCCCTGGCGTCGTGGTTCCCCTTGTTAACCAAGATGATGGACATCCTAGAGATGCTGCCTTGGCGGGGTAGAAAAACACCGGGCCAGATGGTAAATCAATGCCGGCCCCTTGGCGGCAACAGCAGGCATTTCTGCCTTAAATCCTCGGTACATTTTTAACCCACCAAGTCCCCACCCCCCTGCCCCGCATCCCCCCACCCCATCCCCACCCCGGCTAGGAAATAGGCTGTGGGTTACTCTTGGCTGATGCAAGACTCACCAGCTTGAAATAGACACCTTGATTCCAAGCACTTAAAATAACGTGGGCGGTGATGCGACCAAATCTCTCGAGTATCGTGTATGTTTATAGCAGGAAGGGCCGGCCGTTCTGGGTGACACCTTCTGGCCACCAGCGGCACCCACAGCTTCACAGAGCGCAGGGCCACTTGGCGTGAGGCGCGTCTGCCCTCGACGTGTCCGCCACCCCCCCCCCAGCATGGGCAGTAAATCATGGGGCGTCCCCACGAACGTCTTCAGTTGTCGCAGGATGGTAATTTTGACAGCCAAATAGGCCACAAAACTGCATATGCTATGGGGTGACGCGCCATTTTAACTTCATTCCGGAGCGCGACTTTGCAGACATTGTTACCTGCGGGAGCAGGCAATAAACCAAGGGTGCCCGGGAATGTGTCACCGAGAGAACCTCCCTAAATTACGCCGGGAGGCGCAGATTAATCCATTTAATATATTCTGGGCCTGAGTGAGGTGCCTGCACCAGAACGGTGGCTCCTTCAGCAATATCATTCATGGCAATGAACTACAGCCGCACTGACAGCCTGGAAAAATGCCCCCACTTTTCAAACTGTACAAATGGTGGTTGGACACAGTAACTCAAAAGTGGACACTTCATTTCAAGTTTAGAGCTAGTGGCCCAGCCACAAACTATTACTCCATCTTCTTTATTTGTGGGCCAGGGTTTTGTACTCTTTAAGAATCAAATAAATACTGGTGTAATGGTTAGCAACTGCCAGTTCAACGAAAAATACTGCTAAATTCACCAATAAGTCTTTTTCCACACACACAAATTTATGCCCCGAGAACAGAGCCCATTCGCGCCACAGGGCCCGGGTAGTTTTTTAATGTAGAGGGAGACTGGCTTTAGTGATAAGAGTTTAAACCTGAAGTCCTTTTTCCTTTCTTCTGTCCCATACATCTAGCGCCCGGACGGAGAGAGGCAAAGGCTGGATTTGTGTAAGTGGCGGGGCCACGAAGCAGGGCCGTTTGCTGTGGGGCTGTGGGAGCCAGGTTGGACTCCTTCGTGCCTCGACTTGTCTCTGGAACGTTAATGGATGCCCCGGGTCTGCCATTGGTCCAGGCTGGGCACTCCCTGTTTACCCACAATGAGCCAAGCCGTAGCCACCGTGAACCCACTGTCGGTCTTGTCTCTGTCAATGAGGGTGTCTCCCATTCGCAGAGTGGTTTTATTTTTTAATTTAAAACCCCTCCAAACAGCTCTATTGTGATATAGCTCATCTACCATACAAGTCACCCATTTGAAGCGGACAGTTCACTGATTTTTTAGCCTATTCACAGTGACATGTGACTGTCATCGTAATCAATTTTTATCACCGAGAAAGAAATCCTATTCCATTAGCACTCCCACCCCTCCCCCTGCCACCAAAGGAAAATATATTTTGATTATTCATAACCCTTGGCAAAATAAACAAGGGTTTCTTACTGATATCGAGGATTCAGCCCGCCTTACAATAGGGTGCTGACTCAGAGGGAAGGCGACAGGCCCTGGTCCCTCTGCTTTGGCTCCTGCTGCCCCGAGATGACACACATGCAGGCCAGCACCCCAGCAGCCACCTTGTGACTCTGAGGACAGCCTGGGGCTGTAAGTCCGAGCTAAGAGCCACAGTGGAAGGACAGGCTGCCAGTGTGACACGTGCCTAAATGAAGAGCGAAAACACACAAAGAAATAAGTGGACAACCGACCTATCCAAGTAAATGAACATTTCTTTCAATATTCCATATGCAATATTAAAACACTGGATATTAAAATTTTTGAAATTAAATTGTATTATCAAATATTGTTATTTAAATAATATCTGTATTTAAATCACTCCCTTAGTTAAATAAAGACACTAACACCAATTGAAAGCTCAGGTCACAAATTTTTCTGGGGGTGGGCTATAAGTATGCCCAGGCTATTGGAGACATGTATAGTAAATTTAAAAAAAATTTTGTCTGAAATTCAAACTTGACCACCTTGCATGTGAGCAACTGGCAGTCCTGGTTGAGAACTGGTCTCTGTGTCTGTAGATTTATCACACGAGCTCTGAGCGGTTCACGTTTGGGCTTATTTCACATGAGAGAAAAGAAGCTTCTAATTTATTTAAACCAGATTAAATAATCCCAACCCTCTACCACCAGCAGTCAAATGAGATTCCTCACGGATAAAGTTTTCCTTAGCGGATCAGGAAGGAGCCCCGGTGGGTTTCTCCAACCCAGAGAAAGACGTGGCAGTCGGTCTCCGTAAAACCTACAGTCTTGGCACATTGAGGGATGGCTGTGGGTGAGCTGAAACAAGACGTGTAGGAATCTTTGCCTGCAAAACAGATGATCCACTCTGTACGCCATGACCCAATTCATAGACCTGAGTTTAAAAATGGAGTGTCTTGCAGCCTTGGAAAGGCGACGAACAGTGACATCACCGGGGGAGCCCAGGAGGTACAGATCACACAGGTGACATCAAACTCACTGTGGGGTGTGTGCACCGTGTGTGGTTCTTACTCGGTTTCGCTCCTTGGTCTCTCGATTCTAACACTGCCCAGAACGCATAGGCAAAAGCCAGGTTCCAGGTGGGTTTGTCTCTGAACAACTTGTGCAGAGACTGTTGAATGGAAACCTAAACACTGATCTTTAAATTCTCACCAAAGGCACAATTTAAACAAACAAACAGAGTTTACTAAGGATGGGGGCGTTGCGATGCTAGTGAGACTTGCTCAGGGTTATTTTTCAGGACTTGTCACTAAGTCTTGTCAAGTCTGCTAATAAATGCCCAAAGGGCATACCATTCTCCCATAAGCTTCAACCCAAAGCATGCTGCTTAGCAATGCAGGCAGCCATCCAGCTCCCCAAATTAGGTACTCAGAGCCACCCCACTTCAGTCAGGCTCAGCCCTAAAGTACTCCAAGCCACTTCCGTGGTTCAGCAAGCCCAACTTCCCAATTAAGTACCCAGAGGCACTTCACTCCACAAGCCAGCCTGCTGCACAAAAAGAGTCCAGTCAGTATCCCCCCACTTTCTTTCCAGACCTGTGCAGGGAGAGGTCCTGTGGTGGGAGGTGGAGCCATTGGCTACAAACGCCACAGTAAATAATTCACTGCCCCTGCCTAGAGTTTTCAGCAGAAATTGATCATTTACCATTTTTTTAAATAAAAGTATCCACGTCATTAGTTACAATAACAAAAATCTTTCACAAGCCTAGAATACATGCATCAATATCCAAACAAGACTCGGTAGTTTTTGATAATATAGATAAATAAATCATTTTATTTGGGGCTCTTACAGCTCTTGTAACAATCAATTGTACCAAGCGCATCAGTACATATGTTGCCTTCATCATTTTCAAAATATTTCCTTTCCGTTTGAGCCCTTGGTATCAGCTCCTCTTTTTCCCTCCCTCCCCCACCTTCACGGACCCTTGATAAATTATAAAGTATTATTATTTTCATATCTTACACTGACCACTGTCTCCCTTCAAGTCCACGTTGTTCGTTCACCCAAGGAGGGGGGCGAATTATATGTCATTGGAGTCGGTTCCCCGTTTCCCCCTACCCTCGTGGTATCGCTACTCCCATACTAGCTAGGTTTTGCCCTCACTAGTGTACTTTTTGAATCTTCTACTGAGCTCTGGTCCGAGCCATCATTGCGACCCCATCAAAATGGGCTTCAACTCACGCGGCTTCGGCTGCCAGTGCTATCAGCACCCACTGCTGTCGTCGTGCCGCCTTGGTGGTGTGTGTAGCGGCTCATGTTGTCACTGTCCTGGTGCTTAGGCACAACATTATGGCGATTGGGGCAAGATATGACAAAATAATAACATAAATTATCAAGGGTTCATGAGGGAGAGGAGAGTGAGGAGGGAGGGGAAAATGAGGAGCTGATGCCAGGGGCTTAAGTGGAGAGGAAATGTTTTGAGAATGATGAGGACGATGAATGTGCAAATGTGCTTTATGCAATTGATGTAGGTATGGATTGTGATAAGAGTTGTATGAGCCCCTAATAAAATGATTTTAAAAAACCAACTCCCGTAAGTGTGACTCTCCCCCTCCCCATCTCCTGTCCTTGCTTCTATAATTCTTACCCTCCCCTCTCCGGGTTCCCAAACTGCCCTGCCCTCCTCAAAGTCCTCAGAGTCTTATCTTTTGTTGTAAAATCCAAGTTTCTTTTTTTTCTTTTGCGACAGTATCATACAATATTTATCTTTCTAAGACTGACTACGTGTTCGAAGCACAGTGCTCTCTAGCCTTGTCCATGTCTTGCGGTGTTGAAGAGAGTTGCCACCGTCTTTTATGGATGCCTACTCTTTTGTAGTGTGAATATGCCAGAGTTTGTTCATCCGTGCCTCTACAGGTTGGCCTGGCTCCCTTGCACTGTCATTCCCAGGTGACCCAGGAGGAAGAAGACCCAGGCCAGAGAGAGACAGGGACCTGGGGAGGGGTGTTGATTTTGAACGAGGCCCTGAGGCAGGACAAGGTGTTTAGAAGAAGAAACCAGGAGCTGGTGATCCAGGTTGGAGAGAGAGCGAGGCAGCATCTAGCTGAGTTGACAGGTGCGCTCAGGTGGCCAGTTGGCAAAAGGGCTCAAATCCCTTGGGTGATGCTCAGTGGTGACAGGGATAGGAGCTAGGGTGGCCCCAGACAAGATGCTAGTGGCACTGTGGGCTAGGTGTTGGGCTGTCCACTGCAAGGTCAGAGTTTCAAATCCACCGGGAGAAAGATGAAGCTGCCGGCCCCCGTAGTGATGAAGAGTCTCGGAAACCCTGTCCGATGGAATTGACTCCATGCAGTGGGTTTGGGAGACTCCGGCACGGTCCCTACTCTGCTCCTCTTGGGGAGAAGGTCAGGACCAGGGAGCCTTCTGGCCCCCACAGGGTGGACAGAACACTGGAGCCAGGAGGCAAGCTTCCCCGGGCAGGAGAGGTGGTTGGCTGCCATGGTGTGTCTTGCCCCACCCCCACCCCCGGTATTTCCAGGTCCCCCGCCATGGCCACCCACTGCCTGCTCTGCAGAAACACTGCACCCGAGCCTCGAGTCAGAGCCCAGCTTCCTCGGCTCGAATGACTCCGAGCTGCAGATGCTCGCTGAGACATCATGCTCGGTCCCTCGGGCATCTGGGGGACTTCGAGAAGACCCGGCTGGAAGGTTCCTCCGCACACTGTACTCCACACACCGTCTAACTGATTGAGGGCAAAGGGCTGCCGGAGACCCCACCCCATAGGGTGGTGGCCACAGCTCTGCTGGAGCCCACTCCCTGGGGCCCCTGGCCCACCGGCGTCAGCAGTGACACTCCCTGTTCTGTGAGGGCCCTCCACACCACCTTGCCGCTCACTGTTTGGGGCATCCCGGCAGCCATCAGACCCCCAACGCCAGAGCACCATGCTGTGCCGTGCCACTCTGTGGGAATGAGGTGGGGCTCCGGGAGCCAGATAACCTTCAGGGGCAGCCCCTGGGGAGGGCTACCGGGCACAGGGAGGATCCACTTCCAGCCTTGTCTCTCTTTTCTTTCTCCTGGGATTCTGGCCAGAAGCCATCCCGGCAGCCCACAGCAGGGCAGGGGGGTAGTGGGGAGTACTTCTCCCGGTAAAGCGTGAAGCTGCCGGGACAGAGCTGGCTTGGGGTGCAGTCTCTTACCTTCGTCAGCGCAGCAGAGCCTGTGGACCCCAGTGAGAGTGGGGTCAGGGCTGCTGGGAAAGGCCCCCTGGAGAGATAGCCCTTGTCCTGGGCATTTGAGGACCTCAAGGACTGGTGGGTGGGCCCCTGATGGATGACGAAGGCACAGAAGACACACAGCACACAGCCTGCTCATTGGAGACACCATGCAGTCACACTCTACCCCGTCCTCCTTTCCGGGTTCCCTCACCCCAAACTCACCGACGATGTGCCGCTTCTGACTCACAGCGACCTTACAGGACAGGGTAGAAGCGCCCCTGTGGGTTTCAGAGGCTGTCGCTCTTTCAGGGAGCAGAGAGCCTCATCTTCTGGTGGCCAGCGGCTCTGGTGGATCCAAACTGCTGACCTAGCGGTTAGCAGCCCAACTGGGAAGGCTCTATGCCATCAGGGCTCTCGCATAGATGCAGCTCCCTGCCCGCCTCCTGGCGGGGGCATTACCCTTCGTGGACTCTGAAGTAAGCTGCGATTCCACCTTGAGGCACAATGAGGCTCGTATAAGACAGATGGCTGGGCTGCGGGCGCCTACGCTAATTCCCCAGCCAGTGGACCAGGAAATGACCCGCCATTTGCAGGGCAGATTCTCCCCGTCTTGCACACTGTCCCTCTGCCGAGGCGTCGGAGCAGGCGGCTGGCAGATCTGCTTCCCCGAAGGCCGCGGTCAGCGCTGATGGTAGGGGTCCTGGCACCCTCCCTTTGGTTCAGCCCCTATTGGGGATGGGGCCCAGGGGCTGTGAGGCTGCGGGAACAGAACAGCTCTGAACTCCTGGGATGGCGGTGAGGGCGCGATGCTGCCTGGTCTCCAGATACCGTGCCCTGTCAGGGGCCATGCCCGACTGCCTCTTTGACTCCCATCAACTCCTTTTTATGCAAACCTTGTCACCTCAAACCCTGGGACCTGGACCTTAGGGCCCTTTGTTTGGACTGTGCCCTTCCCAGGACTCAAAGTGGGAAAGCTGTCCCTCCCCAGAAGACACAGAGCTGTGGATCCTGGAGGAGGGAGCTCCAGGGGTGAATTTCATGTGTGTGTGTGTGTGTGTGTGTGTGTGTGTATGTGTGTGTGTGGGCGTGCACACGCGTGCTTGTGTGCATGCTGTGTGGGCACGATGATGTGCATGTATCTGCCCATGCATGGGAGATGTCTGTCATTGATGGCGCTGCGCTTCCCTGAGAAGCTTGTCTGCACTGTTGCCTGGGGGCCCCAACATGGCCCCTGGGCTACGCCAGGCCCTTGTCCTGAAGTGGGAAGCAAGCCCCTATGAAGGGATCTGTTTACATAGTCATGCCTCCCCGCCACGCCTTCCAAATGCAGGACGGCAGCTGGATTTGGAATCTGTTTTAAAATTATGAATCTGTTTTAAAATTTGTAAGTCTGGTCTGTAGTTGTACTTAGCATAAGGAATAATAATTAGCCCAGGCAAAGAAGGAATTAAGTTTACACGTGGGGTGTGTATACTGTTTAGTAGAAAGCTGTACGCTGGCTCACCCCTGGGCCATTCTTGTGCCTGATTTTCCCCACCTGGTCTGAGAGAGGCCCCTTTTGGCAACATTTTCCAAAGACTCCGTGCCTTTTCCCGAGGGCGCAGCCTAATCCACGGCCACGTCTGCCATTCTCTCCTGAGTGTCACCTGTGTCACCGCCTCCGCGCCCTCTTTCCTTCGAACCACCAGTGACCGGACTCTCCTTTGTAAGTGGTTCTGCATGGGACTCGAATGGTGCTCCAGCACCATTCCCAAGACTCAGATGTCCTGCCAATTGGGCACAACTTCACTGTGCAATCGATTTACCTGGAGTTTGCATTGCTTTGTTGGAAGGCCCGACAATTAGTGACAGTAATAGGGTGAGCCAAGGGAGACACTGGAGTTGGGCCAGAGGGGACTTTTGCACGGGCAGTTCTGTGTGCACTGTCAGCTCTGTCGCGGACACGCCATTCGGGTGACTCTGGCTTCAGCCAGGAGGCCGATGGCGAGAGGACGAGCAGGGCGTGTGGTGGTTCTCCGTAGGTAACCAGACCCTCCTCTCTGTAACGAGATGCAGTGGAGGCCACGTCCTTCCCCGATGCCATCTCGGCTGGTTCTTCCTCCCCCTCGGAGGGGACATGGGCCTCTGAAAAGAACCCTGTCAAGTCTACGTCGGGAGCTCTTAGCCAGGATAAGTTCAGCTCCAACTGGGACCTCCTTCAAGTGGGTTTTGCCTGGCAATCTTCTCATCCCTCAGTCATAGTCGAGGATTCCGTCTAAGACGACCCCCCCCCCCAATTTCCTCAGCACTCTAGGATGGGATGGAAAATATGTTGGGAAACCCATCTCATTGAACACCACGGTCTCAAGCAATAAATGTAATGAATAAAATGTGAGTGATCACTATTGCCAGGTATCATGGTAAACACTTCACAAATCTGACCTCACTAAAAGGAAACAGACGAATGACCTAGGAAGCAAAGCTATGGATAGAGGAATACGCATTGGGTGTCTGTATGTAAATACATTAATCCATATAAATAGAGGTATTGGCCGATGTGCATATATTTATATGGCAATACACTGAGCTAGTGGACGGGCTTTGGGCCTCTGCTCATACCCTCTCTCAATACAAGAACAATTTGTCCTAACAAATTAGCAATCTGAGATGCTCATGCTCCTGACACAATCACGGAAGACAAAATGGGTGCATAAGCAAATGTGGTGAAGAAGGCAGATGGTGCCTGGCTATTAAAAGATATAGCATCTAGGGTCTTAAAGACTTGAAGTAAAACAAGTGGCCATCCAACAGAGAAGCAGAAAGTCCACGTGGATGAAGCACACCAGCCTGTGAGATCATGAAATGTCATAGGGACCAGGTAACAGGCATCGGAAGACCCTTATAATCAAACAAACAAAACCATATGGTTAAGAACAAGGGAGATCAGAGCCCATCTAGACAATGGAGCATCCCCCACAGAGGGGTCACAGGGAAGGGATGAGTCCACAAGGGTGCAGTGAAACACTGATGAAACACACAACACTCCTCTTGTTCCTCGAGGCTTCCTCACCCCCCACCACCATGACCCCAGTCCTGCCTCTCACTTCGGACTGGACCAGAACATGTGCACAGGTGTAGATAAGCAATAAGAGCTCATGACACATGCAACCCAGGATCAGGAATGGGAAGAGAGATACCAGAGAGGAAGGGTGAAGGGAGTGGGAGGGGGAGGCGGGGAAGAAGGGGTAACCAATCACAATGATCTGCATGCAACCACACACAGCCCTACAGGGGAAAGGACAAAGGAAACCATGGGGGAAGGGAGACAGTGGTCGGTGTGAGATATGAAAATCGTAATAATTTATAATCTATCAAGGGGTCATGAGGGTGGTGGGGGAGGGAGGGGGGAAAAGAGGAGCTGATCCCAAGGGCTCAATAGAAAGTAACTGTCTAGAAAAGAATGATGGCAACATATGTATAAATATGTCTTATACAATTAATGTATGAATTGTAATAAGCATTGTAAGAACCCTTAATAAAATGAAAAGAAAAATAACGATCAGTAGTTGTTCAGATAAGAAAAACAGTCATGTGAATCAGCAAATTATATATGCCTACTTAAGCATTTCATTGTAACCTAAATAAACATTCATTTTCTAAAAAAAAAAATCTGACCTTATGTAATGCTCACGACATTTTTAGGGTTACCCCATTTTGCATTGGAGAGAATAAAGATCTGGGAAGGTCATAACTGTGTCTCCCACACAGAGAGAAGCGTAAAGCGTGAGCTCCGATTTGGATCCAGACAGGGTAACTCTAGATCTCACACTTGTAACTAAGAGCCCCCTTGGATGCTAATTTGATGATTCTCTCTCAAAGAGCAAACTCGCTGCTATCAAGTCGATTCTGAGTTATAGCGACCCTCTAGGACAGGGCAGAACTCCCCTGTGGGTTTCTGAGATAGTAATCTCTTTACAGAGTAGAAAGCCTCATTATTTTCCCAAGGAGTGGCTGGTGGTCTTGAACTGCTGATCTTGTGGTTAACAGTCCAGTGTGTAACCGCTACTCCACTAGGCCTCCCAACGATTCCCTGTGGCTTTGAATGGTGACAAGGAACAGAACTGAGACTTTGGAAGAGTTGCATAGCCAGGATCACCTAGCCACCCCCACCCCCACTCCCCCACCCCCCACCCCCACCCCCACCCAACGGCACTTACTCCGGTGAAAGGGAAGGCCAAGGAGCCCAAACAAGGTGTCCAGTACAGCCTCCCGAATCACTCTTGCTGTCTACCTTTGAGTCAATTTGGATACCTAGTGACTTTGTGGGACAGAACAGAACTGCCCCGTGGGGTTTCCCAGGCTGTAGCTTTATGGCCGCGATGGCCATGTCTTTTGTCCCATGGAATGGTTGGCGGGTCCCCCCACTGACTTACCGTTAGCAGCTGAGTGCTTAATCAAGGCGCCCCCAGGGCTCCATCCCAAACCGAGAGCAAAATGCAGTTAGTAGGAGTCTCGGAAGCCTTACCAAATATCCTTCCGGTTGCCTCAGAAAACCTATTGAGAACATTCTATGCAGAAGTCAAGAAAGTGGATTTTCAGAAAGGCCGCCCCAGAAAGGCCGCTCAAAGATGCCCGTCCCCCGCCCGCCCCCCCATCTACTAGCTCCTTTACAGCCACTGGAAAGTCACTTTTGGGGGGGCTCATTATCCCTCCAGAGCTTGTGCTGCTCATTTGCATATGAAAGAGGAAGTCCACAAAAGCCCTTTCTGATTTCCTAACACAGGGGTTCAAATCAGGGGCCATTATCACCCTATGGGAAGGCGGGAGTGGCATATGGATCCTTCTGGAGAAGGAGGTGAGCACCTTTTAAGAGAATTGTTTTAGTGCGTGCAGGAAATTAATCAGAGGGACGGGCTTTGTGGAGCGGGGAGCAAATCTAATCTGTCCTTTGTTCAAATTTGCCTGGCTCCAATTCTTAGCAATTGTAGACAACATGCTCTTTTGTTCGTGAGACACTTGTTACATGCATAATTAGAGACTGGCGGGGCTGTGTTTAAAGAAAAACTGGTTTCCACTGTAATGTGTGATCTTGATAACAGTATTTTCATCAAAGGTAGCAATTACATTCATTAAGCTGGGACTGGCGCAGCGGCAGGGAAATTAAGTGGAAAGTGAAAAAGCTCCCCTCCCCCCTTCTTTAGCTTTTTTTTTTATCTCCTTCGCTTTACAAGTCGGATTGCACCATGGTGAGCTGCTCCCGGGGACACATAGTGGGTATAAAAAAGTAAGTCCTCCTTAACCTTTCTGCAGACATCCTCGGGACAGGGCGGCCACTGGCGATGCACTTTTCAAATGAAAGGGCTTTATTCTGCATTCATTTCCTATGCCCATTTAAACGAGCTCAACATGACTAGGGTCTTTAAAGGATGCAGGGCTCTTTAGGGTTAATCCACTGTTCTTTTCACACACAAAGTGATAGTTGTGTGCTTTCAAACACACACACACACACACACACACACATACACAACAACAGACATTAATCAACCAGTTTAGGAGAGAAACAAAGCCAGTTGCTTATTTTTAATTAGCCCTTTATTTATTTAGGCTTCTTCAGAATTTAACTCTGAGGATGTTATCAGTGAAACCCACACATGGAAAAGAGTTGAAGAAGGGGAAAAAAAAGCCCCATAGGTTTTTGAACCTCAGTGCATCACTGTGAGAAAATGTTCTAGTACAGTGTGTGTGTGTGTGTGTGTGTGTGTGTGTGTGTGTGTCCGGGACACAGAGCAGAGCTGTCCCAGACAGTGCTCCAGCCCGCGCTCCTCCCGGGAGCAGGTTGCCAGACCTTCCTGGACTCTGCCTCCCATCCAACCAGACCCATTGCCGTTGAGGGGACCGTGCCTCATTCACTGTTCGTGGCAAACCCATCTAGGGTTTCTGAGGCCGTAAATCTTCTTATTTTTAAGAAGGTTACTTGTAGAATTAGTTGTTTGGGGTTCCCCCGCCCCACAAACCGATTCATTAGGAGCTGAAACAGACGTCGCATCGTCCCATGGGATGGTCACATCAAGCAGTCTCAGACAACTGCCACCACAATCAGGGTCAACACAGTCTCTTCTTTCTTGAGCTCCATGACATCAGCTCCCGTTTGCTCCCCACCTTCCTGCCCCTCCACCCCACGATACCTGCCAGAAACCCCGAGTCAGCTTGCTGCCGCCATGGCAGCAGTTCTCAACCTGTGGGTCACGACCCCTTCGCCTGGGGTCGCCTAAGACTATCAGAAAACACCTATTTCCGATGGTCTTAGGAACGGAGTCTCCAGGCGGGTCCGCCCACGTGCAGCTACGTACCCGGCGGGAAGACTGTGACCTTTGCTACACCATGCTTCCAGACACCATCTCACTATTTGTCATTCAAAAGAACGATTTCACAATATAGAATTACATCTTGTTTTTGTGATGACTCACTGTGCTTTCATGATGTTCAACCTGTAACCACGAAAATGCATCCTTCACATTATGATTCATCGCAGTAGCAAAATGATAGTGATGAGGTAGCAACGAAAACAATGTTATGGTTGGGGCTCACCACCGCACGAGGTGCTGTCTGAAAGGGTCCGGCCTCAGGAAGGCCGAGCAGCACTGCTCTAGGGGGTCACCAACCGTGGGTCTCATGAGGCCATCATCTTTAAGGGAAGCAGATTGTCTCATCTGTCATCATCCAAACCCCAACCCACTGCCAGAGAGCCGCTTCCGACGCATAGCAACCCCAGAGGACAGCAAAGCACTGTGTCCCAGGGCTCCGGAGGCTGGTGTCTGCCGGGGGAGCCAGCCTTGTTTCTCCAGCTGGTGGGTGTGAATGGTTAGCTGCCCAGTGCACAGCCCACACCTCTTGAGTCTAGTTTAACGATCTAAGCCCACAACAGTCACGTCAGTTTCATCGTACACAACCACAAAGGACACTATGGAAGTGCCCCGTAGGGTTGGCTGCAAACTTGATGAAAAGTAGCTCTGGTGAGGTGGAGGGTTGAGGGTTGGACTGTTAACCCAAGAGTTGGCAGTTCAACCCCACCAACAGCTCCTTTGTCGGCATGTACATTCCGGGGACCCCTACAGAGTAGTTACACTCTGCCCTGTAGGGTGGCTAGGAGTCAGCATGGAATAGTTGACAGTGGGGTTTGTTTTTTAGGGGGAGGTTGTTCATCTTTATGAAAGTAGCCTTCTACATCTTTCTCCTGGGAAGGAGCTGGTGAGTTAGAACTGCCAGGCTTCCAAGCGCTTAACCACTGTGCCACCAGGGGTTCTAGAGTGTCTATAGCTATGTACTGTACATGCTGTGTGTGTGTGAATGCTCCTAAGAAGAGGGGTTGGGGTGAGACTTTGTCTCACCTACTTTAGACAAATTATCAGGAGGGACCAGTCCCTGGAGAAGGACATCATTCCGCAAAGAGGCTCAGCCACAAAGAGGAAGACCCGCAGTCAGATGGCTCACCGTCGGGGCTGCAGCAGGGAGGACAGCCCGGTGGGCGGCGCCTCCTTCCGTTGTACATCAGGACGCAGTGAGTCGGCGTCAGTGCCACAGCTAAGGACAGCTCACACCAACGGGCTTCCAAAAGTTGGCGGGAGATTCCGTTATCTTTTAATTCCATTCTTTCCGTGGGCTTTTTGAAGCTCCCATGCAACTCCAGTTGTGCTCCACGGGGCTTCAATGGCTGAGTCTTGTGGACACGAACTGCCAGGCCATTCTCCGGGTAGCCCCGATAATCTTTATCCTTTCAGCTCCTAGCTGCGTGCGCCTCATTGTCAGCACCTCTGGGCTCGTGTGTGTGTGTGTGTGTGTGTGTGTGTGCGCCCACAAGGCAAACGATGACAAGTCCTGCTTTCGAGATGCCCTTGCCGTGCCCAAAGGGCTCAGTGACTCCAATTCCATTCAACAGAGCGCAGTGACAGCCAGCCAGACATTCAGACATTCCTGGACAGGAGCGGATGGAGACACGCCACCTCCGATCAGCACACTCCTGTCTGCCTATGTTTGACCTGAAAAGCTCCGTGAGACAATGAGACCCGCCCTGGAAAATCGATTGGTAGGGGGCGCGTTTCTCGTGATTGGACTCGCACAAGCTCTGCAGCAAGAATCGTTATCTGCAGATTGATTGACCCAAATGGCATGTGGATCAGCTGGAGGGGGGACGCCAAATGCTTGCCCAGGCACTGAGCTTCATGGCTGCGCAGCTGGCAGCAGCCATGGCCTGGAGGGCAGGCCCCTCACCAAGTGCACTGGCCATTTTACCCTTGGCTAAGGGGGGTAGCTCTCACTTAAGAGGGGGGGTTGGAACAGTTGGATTGATTCCGTGAACCAAGAATACTACACTAACTAGTTCCCGAGCGAGGGAGAAAGACCAGGCTTTCTCCGTCTATGAAGAGTTAGTCTCAGAAACTCAAAGGGCTGTCCCACCCTGGCCTATAGGACACAATGAGTTGGCATTCACTCAGTGGTAGCAGGTTTCAGGACTGCTGCAAAAAAAAGTACACTCGGGCCACTTCCTGAAGGTGCTGGGACTTCCAGAGGAACACGCCAATCAACCTTCGGAGAGGGTTCCTTAGAAGCAAGAGCAGCCATGCCTTTGGCATACTCACCCTCCATGTGTCCTTGGAAACAAATGGTGGCTGGAGAAGGGGTGAGCCGAGGGTCGGTGAGAACGAGGAACACCTGAGCTGGGCAGAACGGACTCGGCAGCCACACCGTGGATTCTAACATCCGCCCTCAGGCTGCACAGAGCAGTCGGCCTTGCACGGGGTGTGTGCCCGGTCTCTGGGGTGGAGCCCACTTGATAGCTCCCAGCAGTGTGAGAACCAGCTTCCGCACAGAAACCTGCATCAAGGTTTCTCCCCAGCTTTTGGTAGCCCCAGGCATCCTCGGAGGAGCCCTGGCAACAGAAATGGATTCGGAGTTGGGCTGCTAAGGGCCCAAAGTCAGCAGTTCCAACCCACCAGTTGCTCCCTGGAAGAAAGCTGAGGCTGCCCACTCTGTAAAGATTTACAGTCTCGGAAGCCCACAGGGGCAGTTCTACTCTGTCCTAGAAGGTCGCTACGAGTTGGAATTCACTTAATGGCAGTGAGGCGTTCTCTGCTTGTTGCTGCGGTGTGCCTATCCTCATTCATACGGTCAGCTTCCCTCCGTGTTTAGGTCTCTTCTCTTTTGTAAGGCACCTGTGTTAGTCTGGGTACTTTAGAGAAACAAATCCACAGAAACTCATGTATAAGAGAGTTTTATATAAAGGTTAAGTGCGCATCAAGAAAACATCCCAACCCAGTGCTGCCCAAGCCCACAAGTCCAATATTAACCCATTAACTCATAGGTCCAACACCAATCCACAAAGTCCCCCTCCATCTCACAAAACAGACACAATGATGCCGACTGCAGGAGGAAAGCCGAGTCAGTGAATGTGTAAGCATCTCAGCGCTGGCAGGGGTCTCCACGCGGCTGCTCCAGCATCCAGGGCTGCATCTGGGTAGGTCCATGTGGCTTCTCCTCAGGGATGTCTTGCAGGAAGTGAGCCTTGCCAGCTGAAGCAAGGAACTGGCTAAGGCAGCAACACCCTAGTCCGACCATCAGAAAGCAAGAGACCTGAGAACTAGAAAGGTGAGTCTCACCGAGCCATTTATCCCTCCGCCCTTCAATTAACCTCACGTGTGTTTATCAGCCAGGTTGGCACAATAAACTAACTAGCTCAGCACCCCTCAGAGTGGATCAGGACACACCCTGCTCTAGTATGACCTCTCACTAACTGGTAGGATCTTCAAAGATGACTTCTGAGTAAGGTCATGGTCAGAGGATTAGGGCTTCAGAATGTCTTCTGGTGGAAACACGATTCAACCTGTAGCCAACCCTGAGCGCCAAGCCAGGCAGCCTGGCATGAGGTCCTACGAGGTTAGAAGAATTGGAGTTCATCAAGGGACTCGGCAGCTGCAGGTTTATCCTGATGGGTAATGTATTTCGTTTAGTGACACGTCCAGGTGGACACTAGTACTGTCACCATCATTTCCATTTTGCAGTGAATAAAACAAAACTTGAGAGAGGCCAAGGTTCTTGCCTTGAATAGGAGCAGCTATTCAAACTCCAGGTGTCTGATATTGAAGCCCAGGCTCTTACTACCAGATCACGGGAGCAAAAGCCCTCCCTTTGCGGAGGCCTGGATTCCCTCCGTGTGGATCAGAGATCGCAGACGAACTTGTCTGACCGTCTACGCCTGTAAGGTTTTTCAGTGGCCCGTTCAGACTCTTGTTTGAGAAGCTAGTTGGACTTCTATGAAGCCCCCAGAACAGAGAAGATGATGGAGCCACAGACAGCTGAAGGCCCCAGGAGGTGACCGCAAGGACAAGGTGCTAAGGATGGGTTACAGACCACCAACGCAGGCAAGCAAGGACCTGACCTACTTTGAGTTTTCAGTGGTGACACACTTACTGAGCCCCGCTGTTTGGGGATATTTTCCCAAGAACCACTCCCCCCCCCCCCCCAATTATCCTCCAGCAAAGCCCTCTTTACTTCTAGATGGCAGGTCCCCTGGCAGCTCTTCAGTTCCATATGACAGCGTCCTGGTCACCTGTGGACATTTGACCGGTGCAGTTTAGTACTTAAGATCTAACGTCTTTTCATGTTCTGAGTCAAGTCCATGAGGGAGTTGCTCCCCCTGAACTCCAGCACTGGCCGGGCCTGCCCCGGGCTCCAGCAGCCTGCAGCAGGGGTGCGGGGAGGGAGGGGCCAGAGTGTGTGCTTCACATAGCTCCCCTCTGCTTGGCCCTTTCCTTCCGGCCTGGGCTGGTGGTGCTTTAGGGGATGGGGAGAGGAGGAGGGAGAGTCTGGCGGGTGCCCCTCTTTGCCTTTATTGTTCCAACAGGAGGGTTGGCAATAGCAGCCTAGCCATCGAGGAGACTGGGGTACTGGGGAGGCTCTTATAGGAGGGGCCCCTTTTGGACACCTCTGCCCTCAGCATACGTGGTTTCAGTAACCCCATGCAGCACGATTGGGCATGTGGGCACACGCAGGGCCCATCTTGTTTGGCCTTTGGGACCGGGTCTTGTTTTCAAACTCGGAGACAGTATGAACATAGCCAGAGGCATTGTTTATTTAAGGGTGATGTTATCACCCCCCAGATCAGTGGGGATTGGTATGCAAGTTAGTCTCGCCACACCTACAATGTGAGGTCAGAAGCAATTCCTGTAGCATCACCCTTTTTATTAGTTGATGATTGATAAATTGGTGATTGATGGAAGCAATGCGATCATAGAGAGTCCTCAATGGTACTCCAGCTTTGGCCCACAAGCATCGGGGGCTGCCTGGTCAACCTTCAAAGGTGTCACTTACAGGGAAACACTGCTTGGCCTGGGGTGGGACTGGGGGGGGGGGTCTCGACCATAGAAAACAGGCTGGAATCCCCCTCCAGCCTTAGGGAGGGAGCCCACAAAGTAAGGTGACCAAGTGGCATCGAACCAGGGGCCTCCAAAAGACGGAAGAGTGTTGCATAAATTCAGAAGGATGTAAGAGGGAGGGGTCTCATGAGAAAAACCAGCCAGCCAGCCAGTCAGCGAGCGAACCACAAGAGCACCTTCTTCTGGTGGCCATGGGCAAAGAAACCTGAGGAGTCCCCTTCACGAGAAGTCTCTGGAATATTCTGGCCCCGGTGTGGTAATGCCGCAATTTGTCCCACGAGTGGGAGATGCAGCAGGGTTTACTTGGACTCCAGTTCTCCCTAATCTGCACGATTAGTGCGAAATGAAGAGAATGTCCTGGCAGTTTTTAGTCTTCTGGAAATTGCCCTAGGAATTGCGATTGAGTCAAAATTTTAAACCAAAAAAGAAAGATGGAATGCGGTGGACCCGTGTAGAAGCTGAGGGCCCACTAAGGGTCTCTTGGGGGACGAGGGCCACACCCGAGAGTGACACATCTCACAAGACTAAGGCAGCTCATGATAGCGCCCATATGTCTGACATATTAAAACAAACAAACAGAAGACCAGCCACCTTGCCTCTCAATGTTGGTGCAGTTCAGTCAGAGTAGACCCCAAGAGCTCTTGGGCCTTGGACAAGGATAAGGGCTGGGTCAGAATGCCCTTCTTTGGGAAACACACTTCGAACCAGCGTAGCTGCAACCCATCAGCAAATCCTCAGTTCTTTGTCTGCTTGGAAAAATCAATTGGGTTGGCAAGATGGAGTATTCATGTGCAAAGGAACGACATACGTTAGACTGCTACAGGCCTCTGTTACATGACAGCGCAACGTGAAGCAAGGCCCAAAGAGGGGTCCGCCCAGCTGAGTCTACCCCTTCCAGCTTCCCCCATAGTTGAAAGGTACAGAGCAGTGGTTCTCAGCCTTCCTAGTGCCGCGACCCTTTCATACAGTTCCTTACGTTGTGGTGACCCCTCCAACCATAACATTATTTTCACTGCTACTTCATCACTGTCATTTTGCTACTGTTAGGAATCGGGCGGCCCCTGTGAAAGGGTCGTTTGACCCTCAAAGGGCCTGCGACCCACAGGTTGAGAACTGCTGGTATGGAGTCTGGCACATTGTTCACAAGAGCCCTGGCGTTCTTTGGCATCTGTTTGTCTCTCTACAAGGAAACATGATCAGATTTTAAACCATCTAAGGGGGCTTCCTGGGGAGCTCTGGGGGCGTAGCGCTGACATGCTGGGTGGCTAACCCTTCATGGAAATGGGCTCAGGGCCCCAGACCCCACGATTCTGGCTGGACGACCAGGCCTCAGGGGATTGGGGGCCAGAAGTCACAGGAAAGGGCTGCCCCATCCTTCCTAAGGACTTACTCTGTCTCAACACCAGTCCTAGGAATCCTAGATCTCTTTTGCCTCACCTCCTGCATCCCTGGACATCAGTGTCCTGCCTGGGGGCTTGGAAACGGAATGGCATACCCAGTGGCGAGGCCATTCTGGCAATGATCTTCCACATTTGAGGACTCCCTCCAAGTGACCCGTATGTAGCACAGAAGAGTCTATGAGCCAAGGTGACAGGGAACAGGAGCAGTACCATGACTACATCTGAACCCACATTTCCATTTGTCAAAAGCTGGCCACGGAAAGGAGGTGAAAGAAGCTACTAGGAAACAGGGACTTTGAAGAGGGGGGTCCAGCATCACAGGAGCTGGGAAGGATCCGCTTGGCTGTAACAGACCACCGACCGAAGCCTGGTACAACGAAGACTGAGGAGCGGGTTCGGGGTGGGGGAGGGGGAACGGGCTCTGTAGACAAGGTCACCACTGTCCCTTCTTTCTGAGCTGTCAAACAGCAACACCAAGTGGGCGGCCACACAGCTCTTGCGAGGGGCTGTTGTTTCTGAAGGATGGGACGAGGGTCAGTGGAGGACAGAGCCGCAGGGAGGGACAAGAACGAGTGAGCGAGCGAGGGATCGGCGGCTGGCCTCGCCTTCCTGAGGGCCTTTCCTGCTGTTTGTGGGACAGCCGGGCTCCGTGACCGGAAGTTCTCAGGAAACTACCTCGGCAGAGGCTGGCAAACTTTGCCAACAGGGCCAGAGAGTGACTGTCGGTGGGCCCAAACAGAGGATCTCAGGTGCCTATCGATGTAAGCCTTTAAACGTATACATGGAGGCTTAGGTCTTGGCTGTGAAATGCTCAAACCAAACAGAGGGTGGGCTGAATTTTTAACGGGATTTAAACCTGGCACCTGGTGGTGCTTCTATCGAAATGCAAGTGCTATGAATGGTTCCTTTTTCCCCTCGAAAGAAAGGTTTTCACCTTCAAGGGAATCTTCCACGGGAACCCCCTTGGGTCCAGCCCCATAACATCAGCTCACGCCAGCAAGCGCCTGTGTGCCTGCTTTCCTCGTGCAGCCCGGGCACGGCTCGCCTTTCCTGTGCTGTTGCTTTGTTTGTTTTTTGAGTGTTCCCTTAGAAACCCTCCCAACCCCACAGCCTTCCAGTACATTCTAACGCACGGGCTTCTGGGACTGACCATCTTTAAGGCAGGAGGCAACCTCAGCGTTCTCTCTTGAGTGGCCGATGGGTTTGAACCATTGACCTCATGGTTAGCAGCCTAATGCTTAACCCATAGCGCCACACCAGAAAGCGTCTACACCAAGACCTGCCTCTGTCCACCTGAACATACGACTCCTTAGAGTTGCATTGGAGATTTACACCGACAACGACCAATCTGGACGGGACCATTACCAAACACCCTGTAGGCACTACCAAGATGTCCTCATGCTTTCTGGTCATTCTTCCCACCCCAATGTGGCTCGCTTTCTTATAAAAAGTGTGTGTGTGTGTGTGTGTGTGTGTGTGTGCGTGTGCGCTCAGATCAGGCGTCAGGCGTGGCACACTGCATGTCCCAGGTGAAATTCTCAGGAGATGGGATTACTTGGGCATTCCCTTCCCACCTTCCAATACGCCTCCCACTCCTTTAACTGCAACTTCCTTATTGCCCTGCCTCAGGCTTTCTCCTGAGACACGTACGTCCATCCGCGCTGCACCTGTTAGCTCTGTTCTCAGCTAGCTCCTCTGTCTGAAGACCTGGAAGGCATCCCGGGAGAATAAATGGTAATAAAGGGTTATCTGGTGGCCATCAAAAGTGAGGTGCCAGCTAAGTCTACATGGAAGAAGGACACCAGCCCGTGTGAACCAAGGACTGGGAATAAGATACTCCAAATCTAAATGAGGGAATGGCATCAGGATTTAAATTGTGACACCTGGTTTGCAGAGGCGGCTATGGGCGACAGTGGAAGCCCAAAACCCATGAGCAGGGTCCACACATGGATTAAGCCTCTGGTGAATCCCTCTGAGCATCGGTGAGGGTTTTGAACAGCCCTGTTACGAGAGCACTGTACGTTCGATTATGGCAAACAGGTCAAAATGCGTGATCTTATCGCTTTATCTCCCTTCTGATCCATTTTAAAGCGGTTTACATTTTAAAAATGAAGGACAATAGACACGGATTAAGCCCCTGAAGACTCCCCTCTGGCCACAGGCTAGGGATGTGCATTGCCTTGCTAACCTGCAGAACGCAGTGCAAAGTGGATTGTCACAGATGCCGTTAAAATTTAGTACCTTATCATTAGCTCTTCCTTGTGACCTATTTAAATTTGTTCTAGTATTTAATATTTTCTGCTCTACTTTCTATTGAGGTTTTGTGTTACTTTGGTACTGTTTTTAAAAAAATGTTTTTTCGGTATATGAAACCCAGGATAGGCCAATCTAGAGACAGCAATGGGTTAATGGTTTCTTAGGGTACGGCAGGGGAGGTTGGGGGTAATGGGGAGCTAATAACGATGAGAGCAAGAATGAATGCTCTAAAATCTATTGTGGTTATGATTATACAGCTTCTCTTGAAGTGACTGAACTATTGAATTGTGCATTATGTGAATTGGATGCCAATAAAACTGTTGGGAATAAAAATACGGGTAGAAAAACAAAAAGTATGTGTGTTTATGGTCAAATTTTTATATTACAAAAAATAAAACCTGCCTAAAAAGGGGGGTGCTGGGTGATGGCTTTTCACTGCAAGACTCCTGAGTTGAGTAAGCTTTGAAAAGCCAGCAGAGCGGACATGGATCTGCATTAGCGAGATTCCTGAGGTGGAATCCGACGCCTCTCGCTCCTGAAGAAGAAGGGTATCTAACTTGCGCTCCCCTCTCAGTCTCCTCACCTGTGGAGCGGGGTAACATGAGTGACGTGTGTGAGAGCACAGCAGTTCCGCTGTCATTCTACTGAGTTTAGAGCAATGCTTCTGCACAGGGTTGACACGTGGATGCCCAGTGTCACCTGGGTAAGGTGAAGCCGCAGGACCCAGAACGTGCTAAGGGGCTTGGTGACATGTGGAACTGCCCCAGCTAGGGCAGCCCCGAGGGCCCCTTCTCTCCAAACTCACTGCCAGCCAGCTGATGTTGAGCCGTAACCGCCTTACAGAACAGAGCAGAACTGCCTTCGCGGGTTTCCAAGACTGAAAACTCTATGGGAGTAGAAAGCCTCGCCTTTCTCCCGGAGCAGCTGGTGGTTCAGCTCTTATTCCACACCACCCCCAGGGCGAGCGGGAACAGAGGAGACAGGCACTCAAGAAAGGCATGCCTGGAGCGAAGCTGGTCCCACTCCCCTGGCTGCTCGCTCAAGGCCCGTGGCACCTCAGACTCCGTGCAGACCGAGGGGAGCAGGATGTGCAATCTGGGTATCTGAGGTCGCAGAGGGAAGAACCGGGCGCACATTCAGCTGAGGCGTCCCACGCTTTAGCCATCAGGGCTACTGTTCGTTGGAAGTGCAATAATATACAATTTCCCAAAGTAATATTGTCCAAGACGGTTACGCACACCACTCGGAAAATACACCATGTTCCAACACATACAGATGTGCTCCAGGGAGACAGCCTCTCTGTCGAACAGCTGTTGGCCTTGCTACTTGAATACAAAGCGGCTGGTCAACATGCTCTTTAGCACTGAGAATGTCCACTCGGCTGCACCCACGTGAGGCCAGTTGTGGCACAGCCAGGCGTCCGTTTCACGTCTCTGCCTTGCAGGAGGATGACATCATTTTCCTACTTCTCTGTAAGGGGAACAGCAATTTTGTTCCAGCAGAGTCACAGAAAGCTCGGGTTAATTTAGCACTTTATTTTTGCTTTTTCCATAGTATATTGATTTTTGCAACACTAAATCCAGTGTAGTAGATACCAATGAAACACAACCTTCACTTTATGAAAGATCAGCAGATATACATCAGGGAGGCTAGAACTGGAGCGCTTACCAACCGACATCGTAATCATAAAACCCAAGACCCGCCCGGGAAGGATGCCCAAGGGTCTGGGTTTTTGGCAGGTGATTCATGCCATGTATTAATCATGACACTTCTAAAATGCTGATTCTTTATCAGACGAGTCTAAAACCACAACAGAGGAGGCCTCAATCAGGACAAGCAGGAGACTCGACCTTTACTGACGACCTTTGCTGACGTCACCGAGGAGGAGCACGGGCATGGAGTGGGCAGCGGCCGTATCTGAATTCTGGTCTTTGCCCCAGGTGGGTGGATCTTGGAGATGCACTGAAGCAAGAAGAGGTGGTTTGGATGGTTCCCTTTGGCCTCCCTGGATTTTAATGGCACTGTGATTGGGAAACTTTCGGCATGTCATACACTCCCCTCTCGTATGCTGGGACTTGGCATTTGGGTGGGACTCACTCTGCTCACATGAACACAGTCAAGGGGTCACTTTGGTGGGTGTGTAGCTTCCTGTGTCCCGAGCCTCCACGAGAGCACCTCCCTCAAATAAGCCCACGGTAAGGACAGGCTTCAGTTGAGCGGCTATGTCCTCACCAGCCACACACACGAAAGAGATGGTTTTAAAGACCCGAAGGATCATGGTTATGTGCAAAAAAAAAAAAAATGACCATGAAGGAACTGTAGGCAAAGCCCACCCCTGTTCTTTGACAAGAAGGTGAAACATCACACTTCACTAACAAGTCTGCCGAACACACCCGAGCTATAATGCACAGTCTCATTTCGGCAAAATAAGGAAAGTTTTCACATCCTTTGCAAATGTGCAGAAAACACACACAAAATGAGCACTCTTCCATGTGGCCCCAAGTCAGTACGAAGTAGAGACGGCCGGATGTCAGCCGGACGGCGCTCACACACGCTCACGGTCCCACACGAGGGGCTACAGTTTTTACGAGCGCGGGCTTCTGCCCGTCACCTGTCGTCCTACCTTTCACATCATCCAGACTGAAGACAGTCCTCTCCTTAGGCAGTGGTCTACACACCCCGCCCACCCAAGCCCCACTCCCCCTGCACAAACAAAAAATCCGGGTCCCCTCTCTCTCTGTTTTCAAAGACTGAACGACTTGCTGTCCAACTGGGAAGCCCAGTCTACTTTCTGCCTTGGGCTTCTAGGTCTAACTTTGTCTTTATTTCTTCCCAGTAGTCTAATGTCATCCTCATCTCGGCCTATTTACTCCATTTTGAAGCTAGCTGTTCTTGCCTTGTAGAAAAGAAGTCAGTCCGTACACACAAGAGGGCAACGCAAAACTTCTTGTCAAATGCCTGGGGTTCTTAGGGTACTTTGCCTCTAGCTTCCTTCCCACCAAGCAGGAGTGGTTATTTTAAGCAACCATGTGAGCCTGGAAATGTCTTTCCACCTTTTAGACCCAGCCTTTCTTTTCAGGAAACAAGAAACTGCTGCCAACCCAGAGGCCCAGCTCTCCGCTCCGAGGCTTGAGGTTCTGAAGACAATGGCGCTGCTGGTCCGCTCCCTGCCGAGCCTGACCTCTCTGGCCGCTGGATGCCAAGACAATAGATTTATTCCTGCCTTGCAGAACTGGTGTTTTTAGTTTTTAGACTGGACCTGCTTTTCCAAACCTCGTTTCTGACCCACTCCTCAGTAGGGCAGGGCATTCCCCTCTGGAGAACCACTGAATCAGAAGGTCAATGCAGAATTACAACTTACTATAAAGTTCAATAACTAATTTTCAAGAATGCGTATTCCATTTAAATATAGAAAGACATGATCCTGTTGAAAATGGTGCTGACGAGTGCGTGGACATTGCAAGTACTATGGCCCAGTCGGGCTGGCTTCATCCTGAGCAAGGAGCGCTGAGACCCGTTGTGACGGTGACCCGTGGACACGGTTACAAAATGGAACTTTGACACGGATCAGTTGCCAGTCACAAGCCACATGGTTTTCCTTTATGAAAAGTGGCTTTCTTCAATGATACCTTTTCCCCTCCCTAACTGTTCTTGGAGACTTAGAACCGGGTGTTTTGTTTTTTTCTAAATGAATTTTTGTCAGCTGTCTGGAAGAGACTCTTAGAAAAGACTCAGTGAAAATGACCTCTCATGGCAAACATGTCTTTCTGACGGGCCCCACGGAATGCAATCCTCACAGGTGTGTCAAAGAGCCGTTTCTAATCCTAGCAGTGTCTGTGAGCGCCCCAGTGCTGGTGGCCGCAGGCACTGCCGAACTTGGAGAGAAGCGCACTAGAGAACCCAGGCTGCTGCTCTGGGCTCCCACGACAACGCGGTGTCGTGTGCCTAAGAGACGAGAGACGGTGAGGGGGGCCGATCCATGGACCGCCACAAAGGTGGGCAGGGTTACGTCAATGCTAAGGAGGTGGCACTCCCAACCAGGCCTCGGCTCCCTGGCAGCAGGGAGGCGCCCAGTCCCGGGACGTCAGTATTCCGCATCGATGCGCTTGGCGATGGTGCTCAGCTGGATGTTGGAAGCCCCTTCGTATATTGTACCTTAACAAAAAGAAGTGGAAGAGACAGTGAGGAGCAGATCTGTCCAGAAGCGCCTGTACCAGGGACAGCCGTGTCAAGACTATCGCTGGGTTTGTTATTAACGTATTACTAAGCACAGCATTCGTTATCCCGAGCATGCCACTGTCCCACAAAGTAAATAAGAACGTGCTAATGAGAGTTTGTTGGGGAACCCTGGTGGCAGAGTGCGTTACTTGCAAAGTCAGCCGTTCGAAACCACCAGCCGCTCCAAGGAAGAAAGAGGCAGCTTTCTACTCCCATAAAGAGTCAACAGTCTCAGACACACACAGGGGCAGTTCTCTCCTGTCCTGGGTCGGAATAGAGGTGATGGCGGAGAGTTTGTGTGTAAATGAGAATTTGCGCCCCGTGGCTCCTCGGGAGAGCTAAGGCGTTCTGCCCCCTTATTCACCACCTTGGAAGCCTATGCAGGGTCCCTGTAAGTGTGCCTGTTGGCGTGCTCTATGGTGGCGGGCTGGATGTCGCTGGATGCTGGGCCCCTGGCACTTCAAGTAGCAGCAGGGTCCCCCGCTGGTGAACACGTGTCGGCGGCGCACCCAGGCTAAGACAGCCTAGGAAGCAGGAATGGGCAGTCCACTGCTGCCGGGTTAGCCTCTGAAAGTCGTATCAACAGCAGCACAACACTGTCTGGTACGGTACCAGAAATGGGCCCCCAAGGTTGGAAGGCACGTAAATTACGACAAAGTAGAGTCAGCCTTCACAGAGCGGATGGGGCAGTTTGGGGGACTCTAGTTTGCTGATGGGGCTCAACGCACAGTGAGAAGAGAGCTGTCAGCATCCAGTAAGAATCGGAATGTAGAAGGAAGCATGAATCTAGGAACGCTGTAAGTCCTTAACAAGGAAATGGAATGCAAAGCGATCGCTAGCCCAGCCATGGGTTCACTTCGTGATCCGTCTGCAAGTACCGCGCTGTCTTAGACAGGGTAACCGCTATCCACCGACAAACGGGGCCACTTACTACGGCGAGGGTGGTGGTTACACAATGTCATGTCAACTTGATAAAGACGTGTAGGGGTGGAGTCTAGCCTGTCCATCAGGACACAACCTGATGATGCCTCCTGATGGGCGTGGCCTTCTCAGGAGGATTCTGGGAACTCCCTCTCTCTGTGCCTTCATCTTCCTGCTGACCAAGGTTTGAGGAAACTTGCTGAGACCTGCTAGGAGTCCCTCCCTCTGCCTCACTTTCCTGCTGTTGAGACACTCGGAGAGCTTGAGGAGCCACATGGAGCCCTGTATCAGTGCTGAGATGCCTCCATCACCCCTGGATCCACAAGACCTGGCACCCACAGCCCTGTAATCCTCCTGCATTTTGAATCATTGCATGTGCCGTGTGAGTCTGAAGGAGGATTTGTGGACTAGTATTGGACTTGTAGACTAATATCGGAATTATGGATCTTGACTGGACGGGGATGTTTTCTTAATATACACTTACTCTTTAATCTAAAGCTCTTTCTTGTGTATGTGTGTGTGTGTGTGTGTGTGTGTGTGTGTGTGTGTGTGTGTCCTTGGATTTGCTTCTCGAGTCAATCCAGTCTAACACAACTATTATTCTAATTTACGCACAAACCACAAGAGCCAATGATAAAAGAAATGGGAGAACTCTACCAACTTCCTAAACTGGAAATCGATCAAACATGTAATTAAGATGAATCACTAATTATTAGCAATTGGAATGTGAAAGTTACATCCAAAGAGGAAGGATGCTTAGTTGGAAAATATGGCCTTGGTGACAGAACGGATGCTGGAGAATGCCTGACAGAATCTTGCACGTCCAGCCACTTCTTCACTGCAAACAGTTTGGGGTTTTCAGCAACGTTAGTGGTGACTGTACACATGGACCTCACCCAGTGAAGTACGCAGGCATCAAACTGACCACCCCTGTCTAAAGAGACAAGAGAGAGGCTTAGTATCATCAGCCAAAAGGCCAGAGACCGAAGGTGCAACAGACCATCAATTCTCAGATATGCAAGTTCAGACTGAAGTTACAGGAAGTTACAAGTCCAGAAGAGCCAACTCTGACTTTGAGAGTACCCCACCTGACTCTGAATTCCCAGGATCTCTCCAGAACAGATTTGACAGGGCGCACACCAATGACGGAAACCGGATGAGTTGAGAGGGCAGCGAGGGCAGGATATATTGAGAAAGCAAAGGTCGTCGAAAAGACGAGGAAGACGGAAGAAAGGGTATGTGCTGGACAGGGTTCTCTAGAGAGACAAACCAGATTGCTAGTAATTATATATAAATATATTTATAAAGATAGATATATAATACAAGAAATGAACCATTAAATTATATACAGATAGATAATACAAGAAATTAACAGTTAAATTATAAAGAAGTGAGACACTAGCAGTCCTTTAAGGCTTGAGGCCGCCAGTTGCCAGTCCCCTTCTGTAGAGAGAGCTGGGCTATATATACCCAGGCAGCAAACAGCAAGGCAGGTCCCCAACTGCCATCAACTGTCGGTCCCCAGCTCCAGAGATGAACATTCTAATCGTGTGGGCTTAAAGGGACCTCAACTTACAGCGACACAGTCCACAGGCTAGGCATCCCACAGGTAGTGTACCCCTTTAAACTGAGGCACAGAACAAGCAAGGCAAGGTTCACCGAGCCATTTATCCCTCTGCCCTTCAGTTAATCCTACTTGTGTTTATCGTCCAGGCTGGCACAATACACTATCGCAGGGCGGATGTCAGAAGAGACTCCGAGACTTGAGCACAGAGTTGCAAGAGCAAATGGAAGCAATGATGAAGGGAAGATGCTGAACAGGAAGTTCCACAGGGCAGCAGCTCGAGAAGACAAAGCGTTGAAAGGAAATATGCAAAGGTCTGGAGTTCCAAAGCCAAGAATGCAGGAGCGAGCTCAGCATGCCCATGCTGAGACCGGAGGAAAAACGTCAGCTTCCAAGTGCGATCTTGAAGGCGTCGTGGGCGAAACACTGAAGCCGCAAGGCGCATCAAAGCTGATGGAGGCCCAGAGTCACACACCCACCCATCTCAAGAGGTGGCATAAGAGCGAGGACCATGGTCCCAAAGGGAAGACTCAAAGCTACACAGAAAGCATTAGCGAAAATCAAGGCTCCAGGAATGGATGGATTCTCAACAGAATGCTTGAACCCACTGGTGCAGCTCTGGAAAGACTCACTCAGCTATGCCGGGAAATCCGGAGACAGCGTCCTGGCCAACTGACTGGAAGGGATCCATATTTGTGCCCATTCCAAAGAAAGGTGACCTAAAGACCTGTGGAAATTACTGGACAATATCATGAATGACACACACAAGTACATTTCTGCTGAAGGTAATTCAACCACATCAGAGAGCTGCCAGAAACTCAACCTCGACTCAGAAGAGGGCGTGGAACAATGGCTACGACTGCTGATGCCAAATGGATCTTGACTGAGAGCACAGAATCCTAGAACGATGTTTCCTGGTGTTTTGTTGGCCACGCAAAGGCATTCAACGGTGTCGAATCCTTACAAACCATGGATGACGTCGCCAAGAATGAGAATTCCAGAACAGTGTGCTCACGTGGAACAGGTACATGGACCAAGAGGCAGTCATTTGCACGGAACAAGGGATCACGAGGCAGGTGTGTGAACAGAACAGGGGAGTGAATACTGCATGCTTTAAACTCAGGAAAGGTGGATGTCTGACTGTGGCCTTTCACCGGACTTACTCAATCTGTGTGCCAGGCAAACAATCCTAGAAGCGCGACTCTATGAAGACGACTGCGGCATCAGGCTTGGAGGAAGGCTCATCAATAAACAACCTTCAATGTGCACAAGATTCCATCTTGCTTGCCAAAAGCAAAGAGGACTTGACGCACTTACTGATGAAGATGAAAGAATACAGTCTTCACAATGGATCGTAACTCAATGTCAAGAAGACAAACATCCTCACAACAGGACCAATGGATGCCATCATCAAAGAAGAAAACACTTAAGGTGGCATTTCATTTTACTTGGGCCCACAATGAAAAAGAGCTCAAGGAAGCCGTGGGCAAATAGTTGAAATTCAGTAACTGAATCGCACCGGGAGCATGTGCCGCACCAGACTGTGTACAGTCACCGAGCAAGGCGACTCAGCACGTGCACTTAGCCACGCGCAGAAACCGGTTCAGCAGCATCGGTTACCCGAGGCTTCGGCTCGGTTTTGCCTACAGGATAACCCATTGCCATTTGGCTCCTAGATTTCCAGAAGAGCTAAGGGTTCGGTTCCAGAACTATCAACACCGTTGTTTAGGAACTGATTACGGCCCAGCGAGGCTGCTCTGGCTTGAGGGTGGCGTTTCTGGCAGTGGGGACAAAGACTCGGCTTTCTGCTCCCATCAGGCCGGACAGTCTGGGAACCCACAGGGGCAGTTCTGCCCTGTCCTCCAGGGCCGCTCCGAGTCAGCACCGATTCCGTGGCAGTGTGTTTGGTTTGGTTTGGTTCTGTCCTCCAGGCGAGCCCTGGAACACTCGGGCTGTATGGGGCACCTTGATTCTGAATTCAGAACCCCGCTCCAGGACTAAGCCACAGCGCCCATCAAAAAGAGAAGCTCTGAGTGGGAATTAGAAAACGCAGGTAGTTGGTTTTATAGTAAAGGGCATATGGGGGCATTCAAACAGATGTTTGCAGAACTATAAACCCACATTTTTGAAGGAAGAATATGTGTGTGTGTGTGTGTGTGTGTGTGTGTGTGTGTGGAGCCTAGCCATTAGAAGAGAGCCAATACACATGTATTCAAAAGGTTAAGTTGCTTTTGCCTAGGTAGCCACAAAATAAAAGCCAAGAAGGTAACAGCCCGACTGACAGGGGTACAGACAACAATAACATAAAACAGAATGTGGGCGTGGGTTGGGGGTGGTGGTGAATCTATTTACCTATCTTGGCATCTCGGAAGTATTTTTCCACAGGGTAGTCTTTGGTGTAGCCGACTCCGCCCATCCATTCGATACATTTACTGGTGGTTAACCCGGCCACCTACCAAAAAGAAGCGCAGAGTCCATGGGAGAAGCCACGGCAGGAGCAGCTGTGAGATGTTTTTAGAGGCGGATTGACTGGCACTAGGAAGCCTTGTCTACTGTGTCCCATTCCCCTGACCCCGTTTTTAAAATATTCCATTAGTTCACAAAAGCCCTATGTTTTCAAGGTATATTGTTCAGCCTCATACGCCTGCTGACAAATTATCGTTTACTCAACAAATATTGACCAGATGCCTTCTTCTGCCCACAGGGTGTATAATGGTGGGCAGTGGGGGGGGGGCGGGGGTGTCTCTTGGCCCCGGTGGCCATTCGGAGACCCAGGCATTAAGCCAACAGTCACCAAGGTGACACAGGACACAGGGCAGAGAGAGTAGCTTGCCAGGGCAGCTGGCAGGACTTAGATGGGGAGAATTTGAATATCATGAGCCTCATTGTCTTCATATCATTTCCCACCCCGCCTTGAAGTCTTGGGTTTGATGCCAATTTCAAGCTGAAGTGCATGGTTTGGGGTTACATTGTTCCCCTCCAGTCCCCCCCTCCCCCCCCCCCTACCAAATTGTGAGTTTTAAATCCCAGCTTCTCTGCCTGGGGTTGGGATCGCATAGCCGTCTTCTCCATGTTAACAGAGGGTGGGTCTTGAGTCCAAACTCTCGATACAAAAGAGATTAAACGGGCAGGAGAGAGAAGCAGACCCGGGGAAGGTGGACAGCAGGCACCTGGCGATCTCCAAAGCCCCCGGAAAGGAGCTGCCGAGAGCTGCCGCACGCACAGGGAAAGCCTTCCCCTGGAGCGGGTACCCTCCGGCCCGCTTGTTAAAGACATCCCCTCCTTCCTTCACCCCCGCCCGCCCCCCCCCCCCCATCCCCGGTGGTCTTGTTGCAGCAGCCATGGAGGATGGAGACACTCACCCTGGGTTAACGCCGGCTACTCGACTTCACCTGGGCTACTGGCCCCCCACTTAAGACCCTGGGAAAACACCTGACACACAGAGCCAGAGCCACGCCCTACGACCGCTTTACCCTTGGTGAGAGAATCACCCGAGGAGCTGGGAAGTTCATGGGAATTTAACTTGGACGGCAAACTCTCAACCAACTCCCAATAACAATTCCACATCTGAAAAACAATCAGGCCCGTATTATGGATTTTTCATCGTTACCTCTGATGCATAGTACTTGGCCATAGATGCTTCTTTTATGAATGGCCTTCCAGCTTCTACAAGTCTGGCCGAGTTGTAGGTCAGCAACCTGGCAGCTTCCAGCTGGGTGGCCACATGAGCCACTTGGTGTTGGAGACCCTGTAATATTCGGGCCCAAGTGAGACCTGGGATTTCTGAAGAGCCAACCTCAAGAGTCCGGCTGGCCTGGCTATAGAACACAGAAACCTGCATGCTCTGAAATCTGCAATTGAACATGAAAGGTGACGCTACAGGCACCGTGAGAGCCTCTTTCCGTAGAACATTTCCAAAGTTCGTGCAATTCTTCACACTAGTCAAGATGGAAATAATTAATCAGCACCGTTGGGTTTTAAATTTGGCTGTTGTATTTAACCGTTATTCCCCAGCCCTTTTCCATGACCAGCACTGAACTTCAGCTAAACTTCAGCATGTCTGCTCTTCACTGACTTGAGCTGAGACAAACAGTGATGCTGCAGGGGGCTGGGAGGGACCCAGAGCTATCAGCTACAAAGTAATGAAGGAATATTTCACGCACTGATTTTTTCCCCCTTCAAGTGATATTATTAAAGTGGTTCTACTGCAATATCATGAACAGGAACCAATGCCTTTGAGATTATAGACAACAGAAGAATAACTTTTTAAAAGAGCACTCTATAGACCTGACTACCACCTTGAAATGTGAACGAGGTGAGAAGGCATCTGCTAAACATCAGTCCATGGAGCAATGAGAACGCAAACCCTGACTGTTGTCTTTTGTAACACTTTCTTGGAAATATAAGGCATAGCTGGCAGCTCTTTAAGTGGGAATGCGGCCATGGGATTTACACGTAGAAACGTGAATGGGTTCAGGTGTTTGCAGCTCATCTTCTCAGCAACAAAAGTGCATTGTGCGATGGTTTCTGCATGCACAGGGACGCCGGGGGCAGCCCTCGAGCTGTAGAACCAATCTCACGGCCTTTTCTGAGGCGTTCTCCGTCCCTTAACCCGGACTCACTGCTCCCTACGGCCCCTAGCTCGGCGGTTCTCAACAGGTGGGTCGCAACCCCTTTGTGGGCCAAATGAACCTTTCACAGGGGTCGCCTAAGACTATCGGAAAACATATTTCTGATGATGGTCATAGGAACCGAGACACCACCCCTCTATCTGTCTCCAGGCAGGTCCACCCACATGCAGATTCACCCACATATGAGTACCCAGCGTGAAGACTGTGACCCAGGCTACACCATGCTTCAAGATAAAATTTCATTTATTTGTCATTAGAAATAAATACTTCACAATATATAATTACATACTGTTTTTATGATGAATCACTATGTTTTCTTATGTTCAACTTGTAACAATGAAAATGCATTCTGCCTATCAGATATTTACATGATGGTTCATCACAGTAGCAAAATGACAGCTATGAAGTAGCAACGACAATAATTCTGTGGTTGGGGGTCCCCACCACATGAGGCGCTGTATGACAGGGTCGCAGCCTTAGGAAGGTTGAGAACCACTGTCCTTCCTCATCTGTGGTTCATGTCACTGTCAACTTGAGCCTGCACAGTTCAAAAAACAAGCACAATCCTCAAGGGACACCTTCAACCACACAAAACACAACTATAGGCAAACTGTTGCTTTGTGTTTAAAAACTCCAGGGAATATTGTTGCCTTAAGGCTAAAGATGATCTCAGGGCAACTCTTTCTGGGGCACCTCCAGCTTTCATAGTTCCACAAAGTGTAGCCTCCATGAGACTCTGAAATTTCTGAATGTTCCCCTCTGGATCGGCACTCCGCTACACACTGGTTCTGTGGTGGCCGGTCCTCTGGGCTGACAGCACAGGAGGCCGCTGCCCAGGAGGCAGTTAGCCACCATTCCATTGCCTCCTTCCCTCCCTCACCCGTTGTCCTGGGTGGACAGAGACCCGGATGACTACCGGAAAACTTTCAGGACCCTAGGCACTAAGCACCAAAGCACGAGGTAGACCACATGCCCAGAGCATGCCTGTGGGTCAACTGTTTTGTTCATATATTACCAAGAACCAACAAAAGAACAAATTAAAATTTAAAACAGAATACGTTATTTTTCAAAAAAGGAACTATTTCTCATGCTTGACAACCTGAAAATGTGTGGTGCACCTACTAAGGCAGGGAGGTGTCTCACTGGACAATACGTCAGCGTTCCCTGAGCTCATGATTCACAGCCCACAGGGGGAGGGGGGGGAGGATGGAAGTAATTGCAACATTGTGAGAGAAAAGTTAACAGGAGGAGCCTTATTAAGGCAATGACTGCTCAATGGTCTCTAAAAAAAGGGGGATAAACCGGAGAAAAAGTGTTTGCAACCCAACAGCATGTTTCCTGCGGACAAAGGGCTACGTCACACACACGCTGTAGGTTAGGAAACGTAACCATAAGCTTAGAATCCATCAGCCACTACCAAGTTTATGTGTCAAGCAAGTATTTGTCCCTGTGTGACTTGGTTTTTCACTTGATGACATCTTTTGAGGAAAAGAAATTTCGTAGTCACATTCACCCATCTTATCCTCTTTTAAGATTTTTTTTTGCATTTTAGGTACAAAGTTTTCCATGAGGCCCTAAAGTTTTGCTTCTTGCGGTACGTCTTTGACACGCCTGAAATCTATGTTCTGTGTCTGTCAGAAGGTAGAGAGCCACTTCCATTATTTCCACCAACCTGCAGGGTCACCGCTATCTGATCCCAGCTCCCTCTTCCCGCCCCTGTTCCTATTCCTGAGCACAGTCACTGTTCAGCGCTTGCTTTCTGCTTGCTCTGTGGGAGGCTGATGAATGGTGGCATGTGCAGTCAGCTCAATTTAACCCATGGGTGCCGCACACTTGTTGACCACAGTGACAGGCAGCAAGGCGACTGTGGCTCGGTCCCCCTCAAGCACTCTCGCCGTGGATCCCGTTTCCCCAAGGGCACTGTCTACACGGGCAGAGCCTGGCAGGAGCACACGCTCGCTGCTCGCTGAGTCGATGGGTGGAGCAGAGGCGGAGGACCAGAGACGAGACACAGATGACCAAGCGCCAGCCACCAAGCCACCACGCAGACGAAAACCATCCACTTTAGTAAAGACTTTGCCTAAATGTGTCAAGGTGATAGTGCTGCTTTTTTAAAGATCAAAGTTTAAAAAGTCTAAAAGTTACTCAGTACATGAAGCCCCAAGACCCAATGCACTGTCATCGAGTTGGGCGTCACGATGAGTCAGAGCCTGTCCAGGAGGAGATGGCCTCACCTTTCTTCTACGGAGCGGCTGGGGGATTTGAACCCCTGACCTTGCCCACAGCTAAGAATGTCTAACATGAAACTTTTCAGTGCACCTGGCCACCTCCTGTCCAGATGAGGAAGTGCCACTGAGACAGGAAGCCCCCGAGCGCCAGGCATCTTCCGAGTCGCGGCTGCTGCAGCAGGCTGGGGCTGCGTAATGGGAAGGAAACTCGCCACTCTGGCACCTCTCTAGCTACATGACCCGGTCTCAGCTTCCTGTGTGTGCAGCGGGCTGCAGCCCCAGGTGTGGTGGTGCTGGCCCAGCCACCAGGCGCAGTCCTTCTGGGCCTGGACCTGACTGGGCCTGCCCCTGGCCTTGCACCTTTCTGCTGGAGCGTGCCCGCGGGCGCCTCTCCAGGACACCTCGCCCTGCGACAGCGAAGCAGCGCAGTGTGATCGGAAACTGCTGCTCGAGGGAGGTCTCATTTCAGGCACCTAGTCTGGAATTTTAGGTGGTGTGCCGGAAGCATGGCCGCTGGACACCCCGACGCCAGTATTTCCCAAGATGCTCTCTGAGGGCATCTCATTTGCATGCGGTGTGGCGCCAGAGGGCGTCCTCTGAGGATTGCCACAGGGCCCTGGCCTGAAGCAAGGGTCACGACAGACGTTCCTCCTCACTGCGGGTGGTGAGAGCCGTCAATAGCCATGCGGTGAGCTGCTAACCCCAGGTCAGCTGTTCGAACCCACCAGCCATGCCCTGGGCGAGAGAGGAGGCTACCTGCTACCCCAAACCCTGAAGGGGACTTCGAGTGTGCACAGGGTCACTAGGCATCGGAAGTGACTCAGCGGCACTTGAGTTGTCTTGTTATTTTGCTTTTAGTTTAGTTTTAAAACAAACAAACAAACAGAGTGAGACTCTGTCTCACGTACTTTGGACATGTTATCAGAAGTGACCAGCCCCTGGAAAAGGGCATCGTGCTTGGTAGAGTAGAGGGGCCGTGAAAAAGTAGGTCCCTCCGGCTGACTAAGAGGCTGCAGCAGTGACCACTGGCTGGGACGGCGCAGGACCAGGCTGTGTCCCTCTGTTGGACAGAGGGTCGCCGGGAGCTGGAAGGGCGGCACCACACAAGAACCCGCGTTTGACCCAGACCCCGGGGCTCAGAAACCAGTAAAGAAAGGGCTCTCCTCTCTTCAGGTCATCCTGACTCCCACCCCAGCTGTCCTCGGGAACCATTTGGGTTTTCCTTGCGAAGGTCGGGGTGTTCACAAGTTCGGTTCCTGAGACCTCTTCCCTACCCCTCCTCTCACTGGCTCTACGGGTCGCTCTCCTCTGACCGGGAGTTGGGGAGCAGGACGCACCTGAAAATCAAATATCCTCCTGCCAAACTGCACCCGCTCTTTCATATACGGAACAGTGTAGTCAAAACATCCCTGAGCCAGTCCCAGCATCTGTGAGAAAAAACAGAAAAGAGGAGCCATCAGGAGCACGAAGGGTGGTACTTTGTGCTTTGATTACTCGAGCGGTGAGTGGTAACCCCCTTTTCTGGCAAATGGATTTGTTGAGCAGGAGAGACGTTGGGGGACTGAGAGGGTGAGGTGTGGGTTACGACGCCCTTCCCCCTCTGCGATGTACACCCAAGCCCCAAGCGACCAGGAGACGGGACTCCCCTCTACTCCATGCTTGCGCAGAGGGAAGGCTCCTGGGGTGGGGAGCTCGGGGAGCCTGGCCACTTTCTGGAAGCTTCTCCCTTTAAGCACTGGCTCTCCAGGCAAGAGGTGAGCCACAAAAGTTTAGCTCAGAAACTAGCTTCCAAGACAGTCGAGTTACCCCCTCCAGCCCTTGCACAGTCAAATGTGGAAGGTCACTGCTTAACCTTCTCGTTTCCTGCCCGTTTTGCATATGACCAGGATTAATAAGACCGGCAGTGAAAGGGCATCAGAACATAAAAGAGCGCTTCCCAGAATCGTCTGGGGGACTTCATAAAAACCATCAGCGCCTGCAGCTGAAGGACGGCCCCAGAACTGAGGGGTGGGGCGCGGGGCCCGAGCACCAGCATCTTGACACCTCCCTAGGTCACAGAGCTGTGCTGACAGGCAGCATCTCAGGCATCGCGTGGGGATATTCCTTCACTAGCCCGAAGCATGCGGCCGGACGTGGCAACAATTTCAGCCGAACTGTCTGACTGCTGCCCAATCTCAGATGGGTGAGTCATGCGTTGAGATCCTTTCTAAAACTTCACCATTATGCAGCTGTTAAATCACTATCCAATTATGCCAAACTGTCAGCTTTAGAGAAAGGAGGGGGAAAGTCAATAATCAAAGCTTGGGGGGGGGGAGGAAGGAAATGCCCCCCAACTTATCAATATTTCATTATGACAGTCATTCACATTTTCCCTGAGTCTTTATTTTGAGAGGCACCCTAGTGGCAGAGTGGTTTACATGTTGGGCTGCTCACGGCAAGGCCAGCAGATCGGAACCACCAGCCACTCCATGGGAGAGAGATGAGGCTCTCTGCTCCCATAAAGAGGCGCCGTCTCAGGGAACCCACAGAGGCAGCTCCATGGGGTCACGGTGAGTCGGAAGCAACTCAATGGCAGAGAGTTAGAGCGTTTTAGCTTCGAGGCTTTGAATTTTCTAGAGAACAGAATGCCATGTCAAAACCAAAGGGGACAAAAAACTCAAAGCAAAATCACACGCAATCGCAAAGGGATTATGACTATGAGATGCCGCCATCACACCCTTCCAATATCACACGCGGTAGTGACGCCAAGATTGGCTGTCCCCAGCCAGTCACCTCAGTAGAATGCCCGCAGTACAGACACTGAGATACCATGTTTTCTGACTGCGGGGCTCCCGGAGGGATGCTCCAGCACATTCTTCCACAAGGGCGCTTCCTAAAGTGTGTGGGGCGATGGGATTCAAAGTCGATGGGATTTTCCCACCAACTTTTCCAAGCCCGCTCGTGGATGTGCCTTCTTCTATCAACCCGGGCGTAAGTGCCTGACCTTAACGTTTAGTTTGGTTATGCGATAACGGCAGAGCGCTCTGCCGGGACATGTGTACCAGTCCTGTGTTGGGGACAATCCGATTAAAAACGACGTGGTGAAGCCTCGCTGGACAAAGGTGAAGGCCGGAGCAGACACGGCAGTGCTCTCGAATGACATGGTGTGGAGGCGCATGGCAACGCTGGCCTGGGTAGGGACGAAGGAGGCCAACATGCAGATGCGTTCATTCACCAGCTAACGGTCCCGACAGCTAATGCACGGAGCCCCTGCCCAGGTCTTCACGTGGGACACGGCCTCATGTGCAGCAAGCACAGCGGCTCCCTGTAGAAGGACAGAGCCCAGGGATGGGAGTGGCCTTGCTGCGGACAGAGAGCACGGTACAGTCGACGATGGCGGACGGTGTCAGGGCAAAACAGAACAGCTTCTATGTGAGCTCCCTTTTAAACCCATTGTAAAGTTGTTTCCGTCTTTACCATTTCCTGCTTCCTTGTCTCTCGAGGTTTTTCTGCTTTATCTAGTCGTTGTTGCTTTGGTCGTTTGCGTCTTGTTTGAGTTTCCCCTGTGGTTTTCTGTCTATGAAACACAGGACAGCTACATGTATAGAAAGCAACCAGGTCATCAACCGCCCAGGGCGCGGCAGGGGCGGAAGGGGGAGTGGGGAGCTGGCAACAACGGGCCCGCGAAGAACATGTTCTGAAAGAGATGGGGTGGTGACTGCACAACCCTTCTTAAGACGATTAAGTTGTAAATAGAAACGATCTTATTCACTTCTGAATCTAGAAGGTAACTGGCACCCCTTAATATCAAAGTGGAATACACATTATAAAGGGCAAATTTAGTTACAAAAACTGAAACTTAAAAAAACCCCTGAAATTAAATGATACCCACTTATCTATTTAATTCCCACTATTTTATTTAGTGGACCACATGGAATCAGCCTGGTTTTCATTCGCAAAACACGAAGTAACAGATATTTCATGATCTCTGGATTAGAGGCCCTTACTGCATGGAATATACACTATTTCTTCTTAATTTAAAACTCTTCTCAGGACGAATTTCATGCTTGGAAAAGTTGACGTTTGAAGGAGTGATACACTGGGTTTTATAACACGTCTTAGAAGTTCAATCCCGGTCCTGCATTAATGCTTTAACGTTCTCAGAGCAGAAAAATGTTATTGCGAAGCCACTGTTTGGTTCTCCGGACACGTGAAACTGACCCCATGGACTTGGGAAGAGATTACTAAGGGAAGCTAGTCGGTCACATTCCGTAAGGAGAGAGCGCCACCTTGTGCCCAGAGCGCGCACAGAGCTCGGCGCACTGCTTTTTTCCTGGGCTGTTTTAATGGGTTCCTTCCAGCTGTGCCCTCGGACTCACCTGTGCAGCGATCCCCACTCTGCCCTCATTGAGGCTCCCTATGGCGTACTTGTAGCCGTGGCCGACCTGTCCCAAGACACTGGTTTCTGGAACCTGAAAGGGGACAGGCGCAGTTAGTCCTCAACTTACCGTATACACTCAACTGTAAGCCGGGTTTTTTCAGCCCACTGTTTATGCTGAAAGAGCCCCCCAGTTTTTTTGTGGTAAAATTAGGTGCCTTGGCTTATACGCGAGTATATACGGTATTAATTCACGTTGGTGATACATTCTTAAAAGTACATCGGCTTCCAAAGTCGGGGGAGCATGGAATGGCAAGATAACGGACCACGCACAACTGTTCATGGTATGTTTAAACCAGTTAACTATCTAAGTGAATTATATGTCAATGCAACTTAAATTCTGTTACGTTAAAAAGACATTTCCCAAAAACCAAAACCAAAGATGATTATAGTATAAAATAGTTTTAAACAAACCCCTCCCAATCTTAGGACTTACAGAAAATATGTAAATACTTGCAAGGGGAGTAAATCTTCAGTTGAGATGGCTCACCCCCGTGTGTGTGTGTGAGTGTGTGAGTGTGTGTGTGAGTGTGTGTGTGAGTGAGTGTGTGTGTGAGTGTGTGTGTGAGAGTGTGTGTGTGTGTGTGTGAGTGTGAGTGTGTGAGTGTGTGTGTGTGAGTGTGTGTGTGTGTGTGAGTGTGTGTGTGAGTGTGTGTGTGTGAGTGTGTGTGTACAAGCACACATGCATGAGGAAAGGACTGAAGAAAGACTCTACAGAGCTTATTCATTATTTCAAAATACTGAGCCCCGGTCTGTTCATTAAATGCACTTAGCTCTGTAGCACGGGGAGCCTGGAGGGCCAGAGGCAGAGTGGGGTGAGGAGAGGATGCAGGCAACAAAGGCAGTCGGGGTGAGGAGACCCCACCCGATCCACTCCCACGCCCATGCCCATGCCCATGAGCCAGCACGTAGACCCATCCCTCCTATTGAGAGCAGACTTTCCCAGAGTGGGCCAGATGACCCCTGGGGGGCGATGGATGGATAGAGAGTGGGGAGGGTGGACTCAATGGCCCCCAATGAGAACACTTGACCCTGGATGATGGAATAGTGCACACAAGCTTCCCATTGCCAGGGGCTCTGGGGGTGCAGGCATAAGCAGAGTAATTCTGTTCCTGAAAAGGTCAAGTTTCATACCCTGGGACCCAGAGTTTCATGAGTGACCCACGAGCACTCCGGCCTTTCCGCCTAGTAAGAGACGTGCCTTTACCCAGTGGGGTGCAGCCCCTTTTCCCCACTCTTGCTGGACAACATTGCCACCTTGTGGCTTCTGGTGGACCGACGCCTCCCTTTCTCCTGGGGACCCCGTTGTGGTCACAAGCGGGGCTTATAAAGTCTAAAGGGGGATTACTTCTGGGCACCTGCTGAGCAGAGCTGCCCACCTTTGAGAAGACTGGATTTAGTCATAACCCACGAACCATATCCCCAGATCCAAATGCGTCCCATAGCGACCCTACAGGGCAGAGTAGAGCTTCCCAGGGCTGTCATCTTACAGAATGCCATGCCCGCCTCCCATGGAGCAGCAGGTGGGTCTGAACCGCCGACCTTTTACTTATCAGTTGAGTTCTTAATCCCTGTGCCCTATGGCACTGCTCAGGAATCCCACATAATTATCTCTGTGTATCTTTGAAGCCACTTGGTGTCCGGCCAGGCAGAGCTGGTTCACACCAGTCTTTCATGGACACGCTAAGACAGACGCTCACCTTCACATTCTCAAACGTTAACGGGCAAGTGGAGGAGGCACGGATTCCCATCTTGTTTTCGGGTCTCCCGATGTGCAAGCCTTCAGTGTCCCGGTCTACCAAGAAGCAGGTGATGCCTTTGTAGCCCTGAAAGGCAGGTTTACACTGCAATGACCACACGGGTTTCCACCCACCCTGCCCTCCACAGAGCTCAAAGCCAAACCAAACCAAAACACAGATGTCCGCAACAAGTCGGGGCGACCCAGAAGCGCAGTGTGCACATCGGAGACGAGTGACCAGTGGGGTCAGCGTCCCAAGTTGACCCCTGGACCGTGTCTTCTGCTTCTTCAGAAGTCAGCAGCAGAGAGTGGGGTGCTTCAAGTGCCCAAAGATACCATATTTTATGGCCCTGAGATGTCCCTGCCGGACTCTTACTTTCATTAAATATGCGAAAGCTCTAACAATGAAACACTGTGAGAGAAGACCGTGTCTTTGACATTTTCTATGATGTTTTCCAGCTGAGTAGAAAGAATTAGTCTTAAAAATGAAAAGTACAAAAAAGTTTCGGGGGGACTTGGGGTGGGGGGGTAAGGAAGTGGTGTTAACAAACACAGGGACAAGGTAACAACATGGGACCCAAAATGTAGAGAGGGGGTAGTGGCAGGCCTGGTGGGGAATGATCAAGGGTAAGGTTGCGTAGAGAAGAGGTATACTCTAGCCCAGGTGGTGCTGGGGATGGAGGTGGGTCCCATCTCCCCAGGCTTGCCACTCCTGCCTCATCCCCTTCCCACCACACCCCAGGCTCTGTGGAGTGCAGGTCGCCTTCTCCATCCAGGACCACCAGCAGAGCGGGGTCTCCCTGCCCAACCCTGTCCCCCAACCCATCCCTTTCCAACAACAACCAGCTCTAACGGACTCTGGTCTTGGGAGGCCAGGCTTCCCAGCGACTGAAGACTACTCTAAAGAGAAAAAAAGAAATTGAATAATAAAATCAGGAGTCAAAAAAAAAAAAAAAAGAGTACTTATGGCCTTCATTTTGGTAAGAGAGAGACCTGTAAAATTTCCCGTATCACACTGCCCTGGCGCTGATGCCACCTCACAGCGACCCTGTAGGACAGGGCAGACCCACCCTGTGGGTTCCGGGACGGTCACCCTCTAGGGGAGGAGAAAGCTTCGTCTTTCTCCCTCGAGGGGCTGGTGGTTTCAAACTGCTGTCCCTGTAGACTGCAGCCCATGTGTAACCACGATGCCGCCAGGGCTCCTGAGCCCACATATTTAGGAGTTGACTAATAAATGGTCTTCCACGCCATTAGTAATTGCACCAACACTATTTTAGAAGATTAATAAATAAGAGGGCAAAGAGATGCCAGTTTTTGTCTCCCAGGTTCCGTCCTGGAGTGAGCGAAGAACGTAAGAACGCAGCCTAAGAAGGACATGGCAGGAGACGGAGAGAGGAGAGAGAGGAAGGGGAGCGGGGCGGAGGCAACTTACAAGGGCAGGGTCAACATTGGCCATCACCAGGAAGAGACCCGCGTACTCGGCATTGCTGATCCACATCTTGGACCCGTTGATGACATAATAGTCTCCCTTCTTGTTGGCTTGGGTCTTCAAAGCAAACGAGTCACTGCCTGCTCCGGCCTCCGACAGGCAGAAGCTCCCCACCTGCGCATTGGAGGAGGTTGATAGCCTTTAAGCCCCGTCCAGCACACGGTCACCTGGGCCCAATGCGCTTTGGGAATCACACCTTCAGGGACATCTAAGAGCCTGTGCGCGCCTGCACGGGCAGCACCGAGTCCTCACCGTGCGCCCTCCTGTTTGTCTACGAGGACGGAATGCACCCTTGGACTCAGTTTACGCCATGCGAACAGGATGGCCTGGGGGCAAAGCCCTCAACAGGGGCACTGGAAAGTGCCCCTGTGACAAAGAGGAGGTCGGGGTTTAGTCTCTGCATTTCCAGACGGTAAATTGGGGGGGGGGGCGTCTCCAGTTGTAAGGCTGGGTGAAGCCCTGCTTGGTCAGCCAGCAGCGCTGCCATGGTCTGAGGGTCAGGGTCACCTCTGCCTCTCCTCGTAGAGGGCGTCAGGCCCACTCGAGCCACGCGTCCTGCTCACCTTTTCTGAAACCAGCTGGGGCAAGTAGGTGGCCTTCTGGGCTTCCGTCCCGTGCTTTTTGATCAGCGTGTTGATGATGGTGTTCTGGATGTCACACAGGACCGCCACCGACGCGTCCACTTTGGCCAGTTCCTCTATCACCAGGATGGACGAGAAAAACGACGCGCCCGTCCCTCCGTATTTTGTGTCAACTTCAATACCCATCAGCTAGGAGGGAACCCAGCCCACAGTTGTTACCAGTTATTTTGGCAGGGAGAAACTTCTTGAAAGAACAAGTTAAAAAACAAACCAGAGCCAAGCCCCGTCTGGCTCTGGAACTTCCACCTCCAGTTTTCACTTTGGGAAGGGCCGTTTGCGGGGTCATAAGGCACAAGAGCGGAGACTGTCTGTCTGAGGAGGGTCAAACGGCGTGCTGGGAACTATCATTGTTTCCTTTGGGATCTGAGTCTGGAACACAATGCTGCCAGGATAGCCAGGCAGGCTCCCGCTGTGACGAAACGTCTGATGTAATATAAACAGAGCCTCAGACCTTGCTTGCTACAAACTGCCAGCTGTCTGCTTAGAGACCGGAGACTATGCACGGGTCCTTCTTCACTGTGGCTGCTTGACGGCTCTCTAGGAGACACGGGAAGCTGAAGACAGTGACCTGCCCCTGGGGGGCCTATCCATCTCACTGGGCCGAACTTTCCCGGTCAGGCCCTTGCACCTTGGTACTTTCCAGCAGAGTCCTAATGGAACCGACCATTCCTTCTGAGTGAATGCGCCAGATGGTGACCAGTCAGGTTTGGCGGCTGGAGTCACACGAGACGAGGCATAGTTGCCCGGCCAACATGACCAAACCCTGGCCAAGGCTTTCCCACAATCCTGTGCCAGTCAGATGTTCTCTGACTACTTGCAAGTCAGGAGCAGGAAGCTGTGGCCGCCACCACCATCAGCTCCCATTTCACGCAAGCAATCAGAAAGAGAGTGTGGGCCCGTGTCTTCCTTGCCTCAAAGCTGCTCACAGATAGACAGACACACACACAGGGACCCTCCTTCCGCTGGGGCCTGGCGGTCACTTACATGTGGAAGGCAAGTCTAGCTCTTGGGGGGGTAGGCGGGTGCATAAGAGGGGTGGGAGGTACCGACTCAAATGCGAGGGAAGGAGAGATGGCGTTCTGTGAGGGCCTGGTGTGCCCCAAAAAGGAGACGCTAAATTCTCATCAGCCCCTGGGACCTTCTTGCTCCGCACAGTCATACTGTCTTCCTCAATGGGAAGTGCTATCTTTGTGCGAGCCACTAGGCAGGTGACGATGGAACTGGGAACAGAGGGAGTCAGGTGAGGCGGAGAGTACCTGGCCCAGCACTGCACAGCCAGACTCCCAGGGGAGGCTCAGTGTAGGCAAGAGCGGTTCAGGGAGCTGGGGAGCCCCTAGGGCACAGGCAGCGCCACGCCCTGTAGACAGCCCTGGTTACCACATGGAGGAGAGCGGTTTTCAAGTTGTCTACCTCGAGGTCACTGGGAGAAGCCTCGAGACTGCAAGGAGCGAAGGCGAAGTCTGGCTGCAGAGTGGACCCACTGATTCTGTTTTACATCCAGTCTGGGCCCTCAGTGGTTCCAGGTGCCCCGAGTTTCACAGCTACAAGGCATTTGGAAAGCGATCACTGTTACAGCTGCCATGGTGCCAGCTCTGGCTGGCAACGACCCTATGGGACAGGGCAGAACTGCCCGTGAGTTTCCAAGGCGGTGTGACGCTCTACAACAGTGGTTCTCAACCTGGGGGTCGAACGGCCCTTTCACAGGGGTCACCCGATTCATCACAGTAGCAAAATGACAGTGATGAAGTCACAACGAAAATCATTTTATGGTTGAGGGGGTCACCACCACATGAGGAGCTGTATTAAAGGGTCGCGGCATTAGCAAGCATAGAAAGCCTCATCCTTCTCCCGAGGAGCTGGCTGGTGATTTTGAACTGCTGACCTTGCGGTCAGCAGCCTCCCTGCTAACCACTACACCACCAGGGCTCCTTCCTGTGGGGTGGCTGTGAGTCAGAAATGATGCGATGCCATGGGTTTTGTTTGAGCCCCAGTCTGATGCTCCCGCAGCCCCTGGAGTCACTGTTGTCCTCCGCTGTCAGCGATACCACTATTGTTCGTGGTACCCAAAAAGTCCCTGTCTTTCCCTCGCCGAGCAGACCTGGTCCTCTTGCAGAGGACGGTAGACGGGGTTCGAGGCGAGGGCTCCAAGCAGCCAGGGTCTCTGTGCCGTCTGTCTGTTATCACTAGGAGCCTTCCGCTCAGCTCTCACTCACGGCAACCCCCAGTCCAACAGGACCAAGCACTGCCCGGTGGGTCCTGCGCCAGCCTCACCATGGGTGCAGCTGGGGGCCCACTGCAGCCATGGTGTCTCGCATGGCTCTGCTCCTCTTTCACTGCTGTTCCCAAGCCTAGCTAGCCCATGCCACGCCGATATGCCTTTCCAAGACCGAATTCAAAGGTAGCAGTCCTCCTTCAGGCCGCGTGAGTCACTGGCCAGCTTTGGCACAATGCCAGGTGAGCGGGGCGGGGCAACATCATTGCTGCTCGGACACTTTACAGAGAGAGGCCCCTTGCCGGGCAGCCCGTCGCACCTCCTGACTGCATCCCCCCAGGCACTGACCGTGCATCCCCTTTACAACTCTGATCCTTCCCTGGTTCTCCATGCTCCAGCGGGGAGGTTTTGTTTAGCTGAATGTTGGGGTGTCAGCGTACGGAGGGCTATGGCCTGCAGTGCTGTCCTGAGTGCTCAGAGGAGGGAAACAGACCTCACGGCAGAGCGGAGACTCGCGTGGTTCACAAAAGCTCTCTCGTTAGCTCAGCGGGGCAGGTTCCCTCTAAGCGGCCTGATGGCCGGGGCTTCCATCAGTGGGCACTTTGACTTCGGGAGCTTGAAACCTGGTACCCTGGCTAACGCAGACCTCAGTTATCATCGCTGCTGTTAAGAGGGCCATCCATACCCATAGGCACTCGGGTACAATATCTGCTGCCCTGTGCAGACTTATGAAGGGGTCTTGGCACCATGTTGTGTACTGTATGTAGCATGTTGAGCATGTACTGTGGCATGCTGAACATGTACTGTAGTATGTTAAGCATGTATTGGAGCATGTTGAGTGTGTATTATAGTATGTATTATAGTATGTATTATAGCATGTAATGAATGTAGCATTGTTCTTCAGAGAACAACTAGTCTATAAAAGAAATCCTTCTCTCCTACTTAAACATTTACTTACAAAACAGTATTTCTAATTAAAAAATTAATAATCATTATGTATCTCAATCTAAAAAAAAGAGATACTTTTGACAAGGAAATCCTGAGTTCAAAATGCCTTCCTCAGAATCCCTAATATTAAAACGTTACGCACATTTTGCCACTGGAATGTCCTTACAGAAGTGGGAGGTGGGAAGAGTTATGAAACACATACCCCTTGTTGAAAGAGTCCTTGTATCACTGACTTATCCATTGTTGAATTTTCATCCATTGTGGAAACCAAAGGAGCGATCTGCTGCTGGGCAAATTTTGTGACTGGAAAAGAAAGAAACGCTGCCGAGTGTCTGGGTTCAAGTGGCAGGGCCCCGGGAGAAAGGCGACAGCACCCCCAATCCTTCGCTGACAGGGCTGCACACCTCGACACACACGCATGTCATTCCGAGCCAAGTCGACCCTCTTCACTCTTTGTTCTAAACACAGAGAGAGACCGTTCTCCGCCCGACCCTGTGCAAGCCCTTGATGACATTAAAAATAAATAAATAACCGGCCATGGCGCCAACACTAGAGGAAGGACACAACGGGAAACCAAGACCCGACTCCTTCCCGCCAAAGGCAACTCGTTTTTCATGATCACAGGTATTTTGTCTAGAAAACAGGGAGACTGTACACGTCCCGCTCTATTACACACACATAGACAGTGTTTGTCTTTTTTCACACAAGCTGAGACATTCAAGTGCCCCCCCGCCCCCAGGCCCAGGAGACGCCGGTGACCTCTGCTCCTCCCGGCTGAGGGACGTGGTCAGACAGAACAGGGCCCCTCAAGCTGGACACTGCCGACACTGGGCTGTCCTGTGCATTGAGGCTGTCCGCTGGTCACCCTGATCTGGGTTGTGACAGCCAAACGATGTGTCTAGAAGTTGCCAAATATCTCCTAGAGCAAATGGCCCTCGCCACCCCGCCACCCCCAACTCCCAGTTGAGAACCACATTCTAAACCTTCCCAGCTTTGCTCTCTGGACTTGCTTTGGGGCCATCCGGAAGCCAGTCTGATGAAAGGAAAGGACGCGTGCAAGTGCCGGCACATTCCGGCCAGCCCGCTACCCGGTGCTGCGCGTGGCCCAGGAGGCAGCTGGCCCTGGCTGAAAATCCAGAGCACCTGGGCTTGCTCACCTTGGAGCGGCTTTTGCGTCTGAGGAGCAAGAGCTGTTTCCTCTGCTGACCATGTCTGTCCTGTCCTTGTCCTCTCTTCCGACTCAAGGTGCGGCTTAAACACCACGTGCTCTGTAAAGCCTAGGCGCGCCTCCCCAGCCCCAGTCCCCACCATCTCTGGATTTCCAGCAAAGTCAAGGCCCGCTCTTCTTGGCTCCCCAAAGCCTGACATAGGGCCTCCATCACCGTACTTTGAAACCATTTCCTTTACTTGACTGCCTCTCCCACTAGCCTTGCGTTCGCAAAGGCAGTGAGTTTTTATCTTGCCCGACGGTAAAGTCAGCCCTCCGTCCCTGTGAGACTGGGCCTGGAATCCGAGGAGAGCAAAGACAGTGGATTGAAGGTGGGAGGCTCAATTCTGAGATGGCCCCTGAGATTCCCAGTCCCTAGTGTACACACACCTTGTCCCCTTCCTTGAGTCAAACACGGAGCTATCCTGAGGGTCTTCCAGATCTGCTTAAGGACCCCAGCAGCTGGCGGGTAGAGCTGTTACCCGCCGTGGGCTTGTTTACCATCTCCTACTGGCAAACGGCCTGGGACGTGGGAGAGGAACTGGGTGGATGGGCGATTTCTTCACCACTGGCTTTGAAGATGGAGGGGCCAGGTGCCAAGGAGCGGAGTGAGGACGGGCCCGGGCTGGCAGCCACCAAGGCGGTGGGGACCTCCGTCCTCCAACAGCGGGGAGTCGAGGACCCAACTCTAACTTCTGAAGCTCTGAGCGAGAACCCCATCACACGCGCCTGGACCTCGGACTCGCGAATAGATGGGCGTTGCATTAAGCCACCAAGTCTGTGGCAATTTGTGACGCCACAACAGAAGGCAAATGCGCTTACCAATCCACATGCGCCAAGGCAATCCATCTGCTATCAAGCTGCCAATCTTGGTAACCAACAATAACAAGACAAAGCCACGGATGCCCAGCGATTCTGACCCACGGGGCCTTGGCAGGGCAGAGTGGAGCTGTCCCACAGGGACTCCAAGGCTGTAAATCTTTATGAAAGCAGACTGCCTCATCTTTCGCCCACGGGGTTCCTGGGGGAGAGGGGCTTGAGCAGCCCACCTTCCGGTTAGTGGCCAGGCCCCAGCCACTGAGCCCCCAGAGCTCCGCAGACTGGTGAAGTGGGACTGTCTGGTGCGGCTTTGCTCTCCACGGGCTTGAGCACTCACAGCCAGGGACCGGGTGGGGAGGTGCAGATAGGGTGCAGAGAGTTGGACGCGGGGACTGGGGGTTCTCCGATGCCATGGTCAGTACATGTGAGCTAGCTCAGAGGCAGGTACGGGGAACCCCTCAGCTATCCAGAGAGACTGTGTGAGATCCCTGCCAGAAAGAGCAGACGAGAGGCGTGTAGCTCCCAGACCAAGAGACAGAGCACAGGAGCAGGCCGAAATGACAGACAGGCCTCCATGTTTTCTGATCCTGCTTTAGGAAAACCTGATAACTTCCCGCATAAACCCCCTGGCATGGTTATGTAATTGCATGTCAACTTGAAGATGTACAAAAGCATAGGGGTGGTATCCCACCTGTCAATCAGGTCCTAGTCTGATGGCACCTCCTTGGGTTGAGGGGGAGGTGGCCTCTTGCAAGGGCGGCTCTGGGAGCCTCTCCCTCTGTGCCATGGGCCCTGAAGCTGCTGGAGCCCTGCCATGATTGCACTGACCTTGGATCCGCGTGACTCTGCACCCACCGGTGTTCTGCATCATTGCACGTGGCTGTGTGAGTCTGAAGAAGGCCTTAGGAACTAGTATTGGACTTAGGGACTTCAGCTGGACTGTGTTGGGATGATTTCTTGATTAACAATGACTTCTTGATACGGAACTATTTCTTACCCATATACGAGGGTCACAGATTTGTTTCTCTCCTCGACCCAGAATAACACTCCCGCCACCCCACCCCCACCCCCACCCCACTAGCTGCGAGTCTGTGTGGCAACACGACAGATCATGGGAGCCAGCAGAGAGGTAGCGTGCTGTGGGAGGCGAGGCTGTGTCAGGACAGGGAAAGGGAGCTTGGAGGGAGGAGCCCATCTGCCCTCTGCCTCAGAGGCCTCACCCCTGGGCCACTGGGGGCTAGATTCTCCTATCCCTGGTGCAGCTGAGTGGGGTCAGGCTCGGCTGCCCCGTCATGTCTTTACCACCTGCACCAGCCCCGCCCACACCCCTACACATACACATACATAAAACACACGCTGTGTGGAGCTTCAGGGGCACACAGCTTCTTCTTATTCCGGTTTCCTAGTCAGTCACGGCCACTTCCTGGATAGAGGCAACATTTACAGTCTCTCTGAAGCATTAGCTCGCTACTCTAAAAAACAAGGTGGGGACGGAGGACCTCCATGCTTCAGTAGGGAGTTCCCATGGTACAGTAGTTCAGTACTGGGCTGGTAACTGAAAGGTCACCGGTTCCAACCCACCAGCTGCTCCACCGGAGAAAAGCGAGGCAGGCAGTTGCCGTTGGTACAGAGTGGCGGTCTCGGAAACCCACAGGGGCAGTTCGACGCTGTCCCGCAGGAGCGCTGTGAGCTAGGAGTTGATGGCGGGGGTGAATGCATGCATTTCTGCTGCTACACGGCACAACACTGAGAGGATGCAGCAGAACTGCTAGCATGCTATTTCTGATGGGAAATGGGGAGCTGGGGTGCGGTGGGGGGCAGGAACGAACCAAAAGGCCAGTGAACACAAACACGTAGATACTCGTGCTTTAAAACAGATCAGTAGGGCTTCTTCTCACCACCCGGGAGCTCAGAGCTCTGAGCGGGAGACCGGAGGGAGCCCTGAGGGGAAGTCCGAGGTGGGAGTGGGCAGTTACTCACCGGTGCTCTTGATCATCAGCTCCTCTTCGGTGAAGGTTTGCAAGGGGGAGCCGGGCAGCCCGGGGCTCGCGGCGTGGTTGAGGGAGGCTTCCGACTGGGAGGATCTGAAGACCCTTGGAGGAACTTTCCATGATGACAGGCAGGTGGGGAGGTTTCTTGACAACTATGGGACCAGCCCGTGGTGGAGGCAGCACAGGGGGGACGGGGAAGGGGCGGAGAGAGAGAGAGAAGGGCATTTGAGGACCAGTGTCTTTGGGATCATTTTCAAAACCCATATTTGTTTCACTTCACCAAATAAGGGCACTTCATCTGAGACATCTGGAAATCCAACGGTCTTTTTTGTGCATAGGCACAAATGAGCATGTGTTTAACGTTATGTGCTATCTCCTGTAGCTAAGAGCTTTCTACATGGAAGCCACCACACCCAAGATTTGGGTTTGATTTGCATTTGGGAATTCAAGCACACAAGTCTCTCCAGGCATCTGTATGCACACGTGTTCCTCCCAAAGCCCGCCTCTGCGGCCAGTGGATGCTCCCGGCGAGTTCTCTCTGTGCCACACTGAGCTCATGGCTGCTGTGGCAGGAACACCACAAGGGAGGGGCTGCTTCTGGACAAACAGCAATTTAGTCTCTCAGGGCCTCTGAGGCTCCACCTCAAACGCACTGCCATCGAGTCGATGCTGACTCACAGCACCCCTAGAGGACAGGGTAGAACGAACGGCCCCCGTGGGCCTCTGAGACTGCCCCCTCTGCACGAGTAGCAAGCCCCGTCTTTCCACTAAGGAGCCTGGCGGTTTCAAACTGCCGACCTTGCAGATCACAGCCACCAGGCCTCCTTGTCTGAGGCTAGAAGTCCTGCCGTCGGGTCACCAGCTCTAGGGGAAGGCTTTCCTTCTCCAACGGCTCGATTCTTCTGGAAGGATATAGGATGACCAGGGGGGGCTTCCTCGGAAGTTTTAAGAAAATTGACCCGAGCACGTTGGGGCTGTGGCTTGCTGACCACAGAGGGTGACCCGGGGAGCGAGGCTGGAGCGACCAGCCCAGGCTGGCTGACCCACAACTCAAGGAGATCCACAACGTGAGAGAGCTGAGCACCTTCCGGCTGAAACGTCCTGGACCGAGGAGCTGCCTCTGGAGGTTTTCTGGCAGAGAGAGTTCAGTGACACTTGCCTGAACAGGCAAGTTGAGTGAGGGTCCAAGAGGGGAAGAGCCAGAGAGTCAAAGAGAGGCTGTTTGGTTTGTTTGAGAAGAGGCTGCTTGGATCAGAGAGATGTACCTTGAATCCTATCCAGTACTGACCTGTAACCTGCTACTTATTTAAGGTACTCCCTAATCCTGAGCCCGGTCTGGGAGTTCTGCATGGTTCCTGCACTGATTCCTCACTGCCCCCTCCCACACACCCCGCCCCCGAGGAGCAGAGGGTCATGGAGTGACAGCTAGTATCAAAACTGATCCAAAGACTGAAGGGTGGGGGCATGTATGACCTCTTCCTCACAGGGATGAGCCTGGGGTGCTGAACCTCCTCCTCCACCTCAGGAAGGTAATAGAGGTCAGACACCACCCCCATGCCACTTCTACACTGCCTTCGTGGGTTATATACTGGCTATTAACCACAAGGTCAGTGATTCAAAACCACCAGCAGCTGCTCAGTAATCCAAAGAGGCCATTCTTCTCTGCCCTATAGGGTTGCTATGAGTCAAAATTAACTTAATGGCAGTGAGTTTGGTTTGGGTTTAGTCTCAGTATTGCTACTGCCAAAGTATATGGCTATCTGACCCACGGCGAAGATTTTATACCTACAAGACTCACAGACAAACGGACTTTAAAAAGTCACACTACTGTCCTCGAGATGATTCTGACACACAGCTACCCTCTATGGCAGTGTCTCTCCTAACGTGGTTGAGGCAGTCCTGGAGGTGGGGGTGGGGGTGGGGGGTGGTAACCCAGGCATTTCTTTCTTTTTCTCTTTTTCCTTTTCTGAAAAGGGGATAGTAAGGCAAATAAGTTTGGGAACTTATGCAATGGGGCAAGGTGAAACTGCTCTACGGTTTTCCAAGACTGCAAATCCTTACTAGGCTCATCTTGCCTCTGTGGAGCAGCTGAGGGGTTTGAACCACTGACCCACGCAATAAGCAGGCCACGCCTGATCTGACCACACCACCTGGGCTCTTTAACAAGTAAGACGTGGTATTCACTCATCTGTTTGGATGGCTGACGGTACCTCTCTCGGCTTTCCTTCACCTTTTCTATGTCATCAAATCACTGTCCTTTCATGCCCCTCTTCATTCACAGAAATGAAAACAATTCGCATGGAGGAAGGTCAGGTGAGTCAGCTGCGTGGGGCAAGAGAGGCATGCTGTTTTGTTTTTTTGCCAAAATCTGGCACACTGAGATGGCTGCGTGAGCAGGTGCATTGTCATGGTGGCCAAACCAGTCCCCATCTGACACAAATCAGGCCTTTTTTTGTTGCACAGTGTGATCTCTAAGTAGAAAGGATCTCTAAGTAGAAAGCTTGATTAACAGTCTGACCTGGTGAAATGAACTCCAAATGCACTACAAGTTGACATATTCAACTGTCCATTGGGGAAGCTGATGGACATCCAGGTGAGGTTTCTCATTACCTGACATCTCACCTTTTTTGAAACGAGAAATCCATGACTATACTTGAGTTTTTTCCCATAGCACTGCCCTTGTAAGCTGTGTTCAACATCACAACAATTTCTGTGGCATTTTCTACAAGCAGTATACAAAATTTTACAATGGCACGCTGATCTCTTATTATTCGGCCATCCCAGAAAACGAGGTTAGAGCAAAATTGCTTTTACAAAAAACTTCACTGTGACCAGAGAGAACCTTCCCAGGTGATGCCACTGGGTGCACTAACTCAGAGAGGGTTGCCCAATGCTTGCACACCTAGCAGGAAAAATGAGTAGGACTCTTCATTGGTTTGCATAGACCTTTGCTCCATTTCATGGCATGGAGTAAGTTCAGGAGCCTCTGACGGAGCAGTGCTCTGGCACTGTTGAGGAGAGCCAGATTGTTCCCCATCAAAGAAAGAAGCTCCAAATAAGAAAGAGGGGAGATGGGGACGGCGGGGGGCGGGGAGGACGAGGGTTTGCGGCAATGCAGGAATGGAGTCAGAGGCATAAGTGTGTGAATAAAAAACATGAAAGAGAATGACCCTCTGGCCCAGAAATTCCATGTAGGTATATGCCTACAGGGGCAGTACCTTATGTAACACGGCTCCTCTAGACAGCAACCCCCACCAAGCGACCTTCCCCTGCCTGGGCCTGGTGAGAAGGTGGGGAAGACACTGATAGTCACCTGTGATAACTGGGAACAGGGTACATTGTGCATGCCATCCTGCTGGGTATGAAATGGGCCCTCTGAGAAGCAGGAGGGAGAGCATCTCACTACCAGCAAGAGCCAGGAGTGGAGCACACCCTCTGGACCCCGAGATCCCTGCACCTCCTGGATCCAGAGGAGCGCTGTGCCACCTGAGGAGCAGCATGAGTCGGGGCATGAGACAGAGTGGTGGGCTCCCGGGCCCACAGGGAAAGTAAAGCTGGATGCTTTGAGGCAGGAGGCTGGCTTGTGGCATGGGGTGCCTCTGGGCACTTAAATGGGGGTGCTAGGTTCACTGACTGAGCTTGAACTGAATGCCTTTGGGTTAAGTCTTATACAGAGTAGCATGCCCCTTGGGCATTTGCTGGCAGCCCTGAGAGAACTTTGTAACAAGTTGTGACTGAATCTCTGTATCCTGAGCATCTCTCACCTGCATCATATCCTGTTACCTTCCTTCATAAACCCTATAATCTCTGTGAGTAGCTGAAAAGTAATGAGTGCCGTGGGAGGTAGGGACATAATAGTGGAGAAAGGTATGTGTGATAGGACATTACACCAAGGGCCTGAAGACAGCAACGGAGCAGCTACTTGTACACCAGAGGTGGTGGCAGCATCACTCACGAGCTCAAAGAGGTGGAAGGAAACAAGCCAGGTGGCCCCTGACAGATGGATAATGTGTCACATAGACCATACAAGGGGAAAATGTTCTGCTACATGTTCTAACTCGGATGAACCTTGAAAACATTATGCTAAGTGACATATGCCAGACACAAAAGAGTAATTGTATGAGAGTGCTTCTTAGAGGCAAGGATACTAAGACTTCCTCTTACATGTTTTAGACATATTACCATCTCCTGGGAAGTGGCTGGTGGTTTCGAACTGCTCACCTTGAGGTTAGCAGCCCAACACATAACCATTATGCTACCAAGGCTCCCTTAAGCTCTAATACAACAATGGATCTAATCAATCTTAGCTCTGATGATGAATTTCTTAAGTTCAGCACTCTCTAACAGCTTTCCACAACCCAAAAGATAAATGCCAAAATCTCTTGAGGGTTGAGGGCTGGGTTATTTTTCTATAGCACTCTCCCCCACTTCCACTTCTAGAACCTGAACCCATTAGGCCTCAGTTCCCCCAAAGTGTCTCTATCTATTGATCCTCCTCCCTGTTCCCTGTGAACCTGGGCAGATGGCAGGCCTCATGGGATTGGGGCCAGAGCTCGGTGGTATGAAGTATCCGTGGGGTGGAGTGCAAATGGTTAACATTCTTGACTGCTGACAAAAGGGCTGGAGGGATGAGTTTACCCACTGGTGCCTCGGAAGAAAGCTCTGTCAATCGACTTCTCTGAAAGCCTACAGAGTCCAGCCTTCCTGCAGCATACTTGGGCTGCACAAGCAGAGCTGATGGCCACTGGTTTTTCCCCACCAGTTTTAAATAATGAGGTGACCCGGCTAGGGGTCTTAACGCTCCACGAAAACATACATTTCTTGAGTGCTAGGGGTGTTAAAAACAGCTGCCATGGAGGACTCACAGAAATCTCAGAAAGGGGTTCCGGGACTGAAAAAAAAATTTTTTTAAGGAGAAAGTTTATTATTTTTTTGGTTGATGGTTATTTGGACTGGAAATTTTTATGGGAGCCAAGTATCATTTTTGTCCCATCCCCACCCTGCCCCCTATTTCACCCCTCAAGAAGGAGCTGGTGGGTTTGAACCACTGGCCACGCTGTGGTTTATGCCCAGGGCTTAATCCAGTGGGTGTTTGAGTTATGGTTTTATTTGCCCCAGCACACAAAGCTCACGCCAAAGCCAACATTTGCCCAATGCTGACGACAGGGGTGCTGCAATCAACAGGGCACGATATGAACAGATGCAGTCATTGAATCTTTACAGCAATTCTCCGAGGTAGCTGCTAATCTCTCCAGGGTGCAAACGACAGGAAACCTGCCCAAAGGTACTCTCCCATGGGAAAGCAGAGGTGAGCATCCTATTGGCAGAACACATTCCTGAGCTACAAACAACAGTCAGCTCCCCTTCACTGATGCAAACCAGTTTCAAGAACAGGAAATGACTCTAACCCACATTAAAATGTGCAACAACAAAAAAATCCAAACAAAATAGGTGATCGCTCAAGGAAAAGGGGAGTGGTGGGGCACGAGGGTTGGGTTATTATCAGAGCAGTAGCCTGCCTATTTCCACCTGCCTGACTTTGGGCAAGTCACTAATCTTTTCAGCATCAGCTTCCGATTTGGAAAGTTCCAGACTGCTCTTTAAGGGGACTGTGAGAAGCAGTTATGAAGGGGCATGCCTGCCCCATAGCACAGGGCCAGTAAAAGAGGTAAATCGTGAATCTCAGGGACCTTTCCTTGCTAAGTCACTACTTGACAATTATAAAACAGTGAACCCAAAGTTACGGTTTATTGTCTCCAACAATATACCCATTCAACTCTAGTAATTTTCTTAATGCCCAAGCCTATAAAACAGTCAAATAAAATAATTATCTCTAATGTGAGACTAGGCACAGGCTGAGGCTGACAATGGAAATGTGAAAAGAAAAAACAACAGCAGGTGTGTGGGGGCTCCTGGGGAAAGTACACAGAGACAAGGGTGTAGCCCCAAGCAAGACAGTTCTGCAGAGCCCGCCCTCGGAGGAAGGGCTGAAAGTGGGTCCCAGTGCTTCATCTGATCACCGAGAACCTCCGCACCAGAGCTGTCAAAGAATCAACCGGTTTGGATACTCTCACAGAGCAGAATGATCGCGACTCACTTTTCAGTGACTTTCCGTGCAGGACAGAGCAGTCGGCCCCCAGAGGGTTCCGACGCTGCAAATCTCTCTGGAAGCCCTCTGCCTGCCACAGCCTTTTCCCACGAAAGCCAAGTTCTAGGGCCAAGGTTATCTCTGACGGGAAAAACTCCCAGGTCACAGACGTGAGATGCAAGGCAGAGGGAACGAATCCCCGTGCCAAGAGTCTTGGTGGCAAAGACGGTTTTAGCGGGACCGCTAAAAAAACGGTCGGCGGGCGCCCCTCCCCACCCACCCCCACCGCCGTGGCTGCAGGCGAGAAGGACCTGGCTCCCTGCTCTCCTAAAAATGTCGGCCTGAGAAACCTTTGGGGGCATTTCTGCCCTGTCCTATCGGATCGCTATGCGTTGGAATCGACTGCATGGCACGCGTCCACCACCCCTCCACCCACTGGGCACTCAGACCAATCCGAGGTCCCTTGCTAACTTTTCAGAGGTTGGGGGTGGGGTGGGGAGGTTACGGGGGAAATCCGTTCTCACAAAGGACTGCGCCTCCAGCAGCAATCGGTTCCCGAGGGCCGCGGGGCTGGTATGCAATAAACGGAGAACGTAGGTCTGGAACATCCCAAGCGACCTCCGGGTGAAATGTCGCAGACTCGCGAGGCTCCTGGCACCTGAAGGGCATTGATGACGCGGCTCTCTGGCTTTCCACCGAGGCCGGGGGCCGAGGCCCCGGCTGCGGTCTGAGACGCTTCTAGATCATCCCCACCAACTGCTGCCCCCAGCCCTCCGGACACAGCGGGGGCCGGTTCCGTCCGAGGCAGGAGGGTGGTGGGGAGGGCCAGGCGGGCAGGGCCCAGCGAGCCAGGCCCGACGGAGGGAGACGCGCGGGTCCCGGGCACGCAAGCCGGTCCCGTTAGGAGGACTCGCCGGGGCCGCCGCCGATGTGCCGGCGCCCAAGACCTCCACGGCGCGCGCACTCACCAGGCCGCTGCCTCGCAGCAGCCGGACCACAGCGCCTTCCATCTGCGCAGCAAGAAGGAGCCGCCGCCGCTCAGGCCCAAACAGCGCCCTCGAGCCACCCGGCGGCGACCTAGCCTGGGGGCAGGCAGAGTTTCGGCCCCGCCCACCGTGGACACGCCCCTCGCAGTCCCGCGGGCTCCGCCCCCCACGTCTACGGCACGCCGGGACACACCCAGGCCCCGCCCCCTCTTCGCCCTGAGCCCTCCTCACGCGAGACTTGGGTGAGGCAAGGAGGCGGGAAGGAAGTCAAGACTAAACAAATATGGCGGCGGTGACGAAGACGGCGGCTACGGGGACGGCAGCGGCGTTGAACCAGGCGGTGGGGGTTACTCGGTGCGAATGTCTGGAGGTGAGTAACGGGCTGCCGGCTCAGACGGCGGCATCCTGCTGCGCATGGCGGGTAAGAAGGAAGGGCGGGAGCCCTGAGCCGGCTTCGCCGCCAGCTGGCTGGCCCCGCCCGGGACCTCTGTCCCAGCGGAGGGGCGGGCGTGGTCATCAGTCACGGGGGGGCGAGGGAGGGAGTTTCACCCCCCAGGAGCCGCTCGGACCGCGCGCCGAGGCCTGCAGTCCCTGCACCCGGGAGGAAAGGGCGCCGGCGAGCTCCGGGATCGGCGCCGTCGGGCAGGGTCGGCGCTCCGGGCTGGGGTCTTGCCTCTGGCTCTGACACGTGGTTATGCGGGGGGATCCTAGGGCCTGGGGGCCAGCCAGGCGCGGTGCCCAGGTTTTCCGAAGCCGGTGGATGAAGGCGCTCTGGCGCGGCCCGGGGCTGCCGGTTGGGAGACCGATTTTTAGAAGCACCAGCCTTTTGCCCGTTGAAGCTGCCCTGAACCGTGCATCCACGATGTTAAGTATCGGGAGGCCTTCCTAGCCAAGAACTATTCTGGTTCGTAAGGGTTTAGACCTCAAACCAAACTCACTGCCATCGAGGCAATACTGACTCATACCGGAGTGGCAGCTGCCAACCCTGGCGTCTAGTAGTGCCCGATAACTAAACCCATCCGAAATGGCATGAAACTAAACACGGGCCATTTAGTGGCACCCGAAAGAAGAGTGGCAAACCGTGGAAGAAATAAAGACGCTTTACATCGTAAGGTCTGAGGAAACTTAAGAAGAAATTAGCTTGCTGCCATCGAGTAATGCTGACTCAGAGTGACACCCCCTCCCCACTCCCCAGTGGGTTTCCGAGACTGGAACTGTTTACGGGAGTAGAAAGTCCCGTCTTTCTCCTGCGGAGCTGCTGGCCATGCATATTGCAGCCCAACGTGTAACCACTCCACAGCCAGGGCTCTTTAAGAAGAAACAAAACCTTATTAAAACTGTTTTATTGCCCATAACAGGCAGTGTTTGGATTCCGTTTCATTGTGATTTGTGTCTTGGCATCAACATAGCTAGATAGAGATTGATAGATTCTTGGAAGATAATGCAAATAATTGAGATGTTTGACGTGTTTTCCTCCTAGGGCCTAGGGGATCCAGGGCTTCTCAAAACCTTGGATGTTTTGGATTGAAAGAAAGAAAAGTCTGATGTGTGTAATTGGATCTTGGTGGGTGTTTTGGTTTCCTTTGACCATGTTCCATCGCGGTTTTCTTTTGGGTTTCGAACATCTGGGGGTAGTAACTGCACTGATATCTGTGCCCGCCCGCTGCTCCTAGGGAGAAAGATGAGGCTGCCTGCTCCGGTGAAAGAGTGCATCATCTTCACAAACCCTGTACAGGCTAGGGTTTGTGAGTTGGAATTGACTGGCTGGTAGTGGGTAGAGCTGTTTAGCAGTACTAAGTCAGACCCTTTTATAAGTGCACTGTGAATAAAGGAACCTAATCATTAGAAATTAGAAAGATACTGAGAAGTCTTTCCAAGAATGTCATCCTGAGAAATCTGTCAGTAAAATGCCACAGTCACCCTCAAACTCACTGCCTGTTGAGTCGATTTCAAAGCAGAGCAATTCTCTTGGGCAGGGTAGAACTGCCTCTGTGGGTTCCCGAGACTGGCAGTCTTTGTGAGAGCAGAAAGCCTCATCTTTCTCCACCCCCCACCCCCCCATCCCCAGGGGTGGCAGCGGGCTGATGGCTTTGAACCGCTGACTTTGGGGTTAGCAGCCCACCATGTACTCAGGGCTCTTTGTAGTCACTAGTGTGTTTCATTTCTTGGTTCTCTAATTGGGAACTTTTTGCTGAAGTGAACCTGTGCTCTATTCTTTGATTTTCTGTCAGCTTGCTTAGTGTTGGATTAATGGTAACAGTTAAGACTGGCACTTGTTACTTTATTAGCGTGCTAGACCTGTACATGCTGATTAGGCTTCTGTTGTAAAGCAGGTAGTTTGTGGGGTTGGCTTCCTTGCAGACTCCTAGAAGGTTTTTCAGTTTTCCTTGAAATTCCCTGCATGGCCTTTGGGAGTCCCAGTGTAAATTCCCACTCTTCATCTGAACAGTGGTGGAGCCGCAGGAAAGAGGAGGAACTGACTTGGGTGAAAGGATTAGATGATGTAACTCTTTTCTTCCAACATACTTTTGTGTTTTGTAGTGTGGCTTCTATTTCTTAAAAATCTGCTTAGTGCCATGTTTGCCTGCAAAGGGTTTGTCTTTGGCCATTGACAATGTGTTGTAATTCCATGGGGAAGTCCACATTACCTTCCGCTATATACAGACTAGCCCACATTTGTCAGCATTCTTCATAGATAAGTCTGTGTCGCCGAGAGAGTCTTTCACTGACCTTATCACACACATTGAGCTACAGTCACTTTAGATCCATGGTCCTCAACCTTACTGATGCTGTGACACTTTAATACGGTTACTCCCTCCAACCATAAAATCATTTTCGTTGCTACTTCATAACTGTAATTTTGTTACTGTTATGAATCGGGCAGCCCCTGTGAAAGGGTCCTTCGACACACACACACACATACACCCCAAAGGGGTCGGGACCCACAAGTTGAGACCCGTGGCTATAGATGAATCCAGCACCACAAGTTGCTGCTGTTGAAGTCATCTCCATCTCATGGCGGCCCCTATGGTTCAGAGTAAAACTGTGCTGCTTGGGATTTTCAACAGCTGACCTGTCAAAAATAAACTGCCAAGACTTTCCTCCGAGGTGCTTCTGGGTAGATGCAAACCCTAACCTTAAAATAAGATGTTGTATAAGTAAATTAGTTGCTAAGTATGGTTAGTAACCCCTAAATTTATGTCTTTAAAACTGGTAGGTGAATAAAACATGTCCTACTATTCCTTAATCGTGTTGTTCTTAAAACTCTCTTTTAAAAACTCATGGCTATTGAGTCAGTGCCAACTCATAGTGACCATATAAGGCAGGGTAGAGCTTCCCCTGTGAGTTCTAAGACTATAACTCTTAACAGGAGTAGAAAGCCTCAACTTTCTCCTGAGGAGTAGCCAGTGGATTTGAACTGCCAACCTTGTGGTTAGCACAGCCCAACACATAACAACTGTGCCACCCGGTTTCCCTAAAAGTTACTTCTCATACAAATACAGTGTGCCTATAAGAATAGGTAGACTTTGAGAGTAAGGTGGGCTCTGCCCCCGTTGTTCCTTGAACGGCCTCTAGAGGTGTGGTTGACTTGTAGTAGGCATTAGACGATTGCTACTCTTTTCAGTTATTTGCTCCAGATTAAGCAGGTGTGTATGTAGACCATTTATCATCTAAGACCGAAGAAAGCTCAGAGCATTCCTACAAGAAGACAAGGGGAATAGGAGAAAAGCTTAGATTCACTGCATGAAACTAAAGAGGTTCTCATGTTCTTTTGGGCATCAAACTTATTTATCCCATACTCCTTTTCCTTGACTGACGTGGCCCTGGGCGTTTTTGTCAGAGCATTGTGCGGAGTTTACGTGGATAGTGTGGAAGAAGCTGTTGGCATAAAAGAAATCCATTCTAGCCAGTTTCTATCATGGCTTTGGATAAAGTTCATTCCAGCTTGACCCCTGCTGAAAATTTACACATCCACCCCAGAAACACTCATCAGAATCGACATTTTAACAAAAATCCCCAGGTGAGTCTTTCCTATACATTTGTTGACATGTACATTTTGATTCCATTTATCTGGGGACGTACAAATTCTCAGCATTGGTCAAACAGTAATGAACCAGTGGAAGCCCAGTCTCTCTGTGGGTAAACTCCTATGGATTCCATGCTAGATCCAGCCTGCCTTTAACTAGAGTAATCACACAAGGACCCAGGAATCCTGCTCTACCTAAAGAAAGACACTCTTCAGGTTAAGTTAACTCATGTTTTGACTAACAAGCGCCAAGGCATTGACTTATGGGTAGTAGGAAAGACCAAACCAAAATAACCAAACTCACTGCCATGGCGCCAATGCCAGCTCATAGGGACCCTTTGAGACAGGCTAGAACTGCCCCTGTGAGTTTTTAAGACTCTAACCCTCATCAGGAGTAGAAAGCCCTATCTCTCTCCCAAGAAGCAGCTGGTAGTTTCAAACTGCAGACCTGGGGGATCACAGCCCAATGTGTAACCACTACGCCACCAGGGCTCCTAGTAGGAAAGACATCATAAAACATATAGGATATAATATCCCCTAACCATGTCCTTCTTAAAATTCTCCCACAGCATATAAGACAGTCGAAAGCATTAGAAGTGACTGTCGAGTCCCTAAAGGAGATGACGGTACGTACGAGGGTATTCAAAAAGTTCGCGGGGAACTTTTAATCCAGTGTTTCCATGAACTTTTTAAAGGTTCCTCGCCTATTTGCCAACGTTTTTAATCTATCAGCCCCTTGGAGACTTGCCCAGATGCCAATTTGTAATGCCTTGGTTAAACGTTTAGTCGTGAGACTGATGACTGCTTCACTGAGGGCCAAAAGGTGATCTAGATGTAAACCCGGGCTTGCTTTCTACTCAAGTCTTCCGTTGCTTCAGATCACTGCTCCCTCTCCATGATTTCACTTCGAAATACTGACTTCAAGTGGACAAAGCTGTGACCTGAGCCAAAGATCTCACACAGCTTTGGGGGCCTTGCACTGGCATACACCTCAGCGGGGGGCCCTGCGTGGCAGGTCCATGGATTGAGAGAGTGGGTGGACGTCAGGTTGAGTGGGCACAGGCTCTTTAGTGATGAGCTACAGCCTGTCTCTGGTCGTCACCGACGCCTAGGGTCTGAGCTGTCGCAGTGTGCTTGAAGTCCTCGTTTCAGGACACTGCTTCCCGTACGTACTTCTCTGGCATCTGCTGTCTTTCCTGTCAGTCCCGCAGCACAAAATGATTGAAACGCAGTGCACAATTTATGGCTGGGAACACGGTGAAATTTATAATGTGACAACATGATAATAGCGAAGACTGTCAAAATATGCCAGCCGTCCTCTGTAATTAGGCTTCATTTGCGTGTTCTTAAAACTTCAGATACATGTATAAAAATAACATTTTATTCTGCTTCCTTGTTGGCCATCTTTTGCATTTCTTTCTGTATTGCCACATGTCCTGTACTTTAGCACGTTTTGTTTTCTAATGAAGATGTGCTTCCGTTTACCTTGTTGAGCCAGCCTTTCAAGAATATTCGTATATTTACCAGTAAAGGCGTATCCATTTTCTTAGTAACTGGTTGACAGGCTTTGATACTAAGTGGAAGTGACATGATTATGAGCTGGGCTGCAGTCCTCAAGGTCAGCAGTTCAGAACCACCAGCTGCTTCTCAGACAGGCCTTTCTAATCCCTTAGAGAGTGACAGTGCCTGGAACTCATGGGGGGTGGGGGGGGGCAGTTCTTCTCTGCCTTACAGGGTCACTGTAGGGTCGATATTGGCTCCATGGCAGAGACTTTGAGAGATGTAGTTTGGGATTACTTGAGTAATTATAGCTGTCATCATTAGAACACAGAAAATCTATAGGATCTTAGTGCACCTTTAAAACTAAAAAACATTTGCTAAATCATATTTTTAATCATCTTTCTCACTAAAACTGACTGACTCAGCACCCCATTCACCCCCACCCCCCAATGATTGAGCAAACTGTAAAGGACAAATAACCAGCAGAATTAACCGCAGGAACAATACAAATAGTAATGCGATGCGCAAGAAACCACAATGGTAAGTAAACAAGGTAAGGTGGGAGAAAGGAGTGAAGTGCATTTGTTCCACAGGTAGCATGATCCCCAAGGTTGAGAAAGGTGAGACTGAAGCAAGTAGCCTAAGGAGGTGGCCTAAAAGTAAAAGATGTGTTTGAAAGTTGCAGATTGAGGCACATGAGTTTATGAGATGACGTTATGGGCTAAAGAGCAGATCTATAAACTCAGTACTCTGTCCAACCCAGTTGATAAACTAGAGGAAAAATTGAGAGTGGGGAATTCCTTAATCCAAAATACAGCTTAATTCTTGCTGCCAAAAATTTTTTAGAAAAATACCATTATCTGAAAGCCTGCCATGCCGTACACACGTTGAGGTGCTTTACACATAAAACGTAAAGTCTCCCCGAAGTTAGCGATGCCTCATATGACCAAGTAGAAAACGAAGCCTCAGAGTTGCTGTTCAGTGGTAAATCCGACCTAATACTTGGTTATGTCAAGTTGACTAGAGAAACAAATCCAGCGACACTGATGTGTGTATGAAGACTTTGTACCGAGTTTTGAAGGAATTACATATCAACAGTCTTCTAGCCCCGAGCATCTCAAGTCTCTAAGCCCAGGAGTCATCCATAAGCCCCTTGTAAGACTCGAGCAGCCACATGCAGTGATCCAGAATGCCAAGTCATGGGGATTCAAGGTGGGGGGTGAGGGGAACAAAGGGCACCAGAGCCCCAGCAGGCAGGAAGGTGGAAAAGAGAGGTAGAGAGAGGGGGAGGTTCCCAGAGTGTTTCTTAAGAGAACACATCCCCAAGAAGGCACCATCAGACTGTGACCTTAACGACAAGCTGGATACCAGCCCTACACCTTTACACATGTTCAGGCTGACAATAACATCATCTAACGACCACACACCTACTAGAGCGCCGTGCTGCGCTTTCACCCAGAGGCTCACTTGCATTAACTTCAGTGTCAGGAAAGCAGGGGGAAGTGCTAGTAGTTCTAAAATTTAAAAACCTCTGAGGTTAATACTCTGATTATGCTCCAGACAAATTAACATGTGTCCAAGTAGACAGGTATACCACACCGAGAATTTCGAGCTTAGAAGGATTGGAAGTCAACTAATTTTGATACATATTTGTCTCATTAAATAGATTAAAAGTCAACATAAATGGTAGGAGGTAAATATAAAGTTTCTGTAATTTTCATTGAGGAAATAGAAATGTGTCGAATTGACTCACCCCGTAAACCTAGTGTTAGAATCGGGAAAGCTGTGCATCAGGGCTGTAGTGTCTCACCATGCTCATTTAATCTGTATTCTGAGAAAAGGATCTCAAAGCGGTCGGGTGAGGGCAAGCCTGGCATCAAGATGAGAGGGAGGCTCCTTGACGGCTTCTGATAGGCAGATGGGGCAGCACTAAGAGCACTTGCTGATGGACGTCATGGACTACAGCCTCTGGGCCAGACGTTGGCCATCCATAAAGAAGACGAACGCCCTCACATCCAGATGAAAAAGCAGCAGTCTGACGGGGAAAAGACTGAAATGGTTAAGGACGCCATCTTCCCCGGCTCCACAACCAAACACCCAGGGAAGCAGTAGGCAGTCGACAAGGACATACTGGTTTGGGTACATCTGCTGCAGAAGACTTCTTAAAGTGTCAAGGGGCAAAGATGTCACGGAGGATGAGGACTAAGGTGCACCTGGTCCAAACCATTGGCATTTCTCCTTGCTTCCGGCCTGCGAAAGACAGCAGTGAATAAGCAAGACCAGTGAGAAATTGGTGCATTGGAATTGTGTTGAACCAACAACACCGAGTGTGCCATGGCCTGTCAGGAAAAGAAACAATTCTACCTTGGAGGCAGTGCAACCAGGGTGCTCCTTAGAAGCGAGGGTGGCAAAGCTAAGTTTCACTTACTTTGAAAATGTTACCTGGAGGGACCAGTCTGGGAGGAGAAAGTGCTTGCTGAAGTGGAGAGCCTGTGAAAAAGCGGGCGGCTCTCCATAGGACGCACACTGCACACTGTGGCTGCAACAATGAGCTCGCACATAGAAGCACTTGAGAGGGTGCTGCAGGACTGGGAGGTGGGAGCCAGCCTGAAGGCATCTACAATAGCAACTGCAGAAAGGCTGGTCTGGTAGAGAGCTAAGCTGCTTGGACAGCCACATGGGTATCTCCTTGGGAAAAAGTATATTTAGACTCAACTCATACCATATACAAAGCTCAATTCCAACTAGATAACTAGTAATAAATAAGGTTGGGGCTTTTTTTGGTTGGTCGGTTGGTTGGTTTTAGGAGAAACAGGCTTTCCCCTTTTTTTAATTAATTAAAAAATAATTTTATTGGGGGCTCGTACAACTCTTATCACAATCCATCCTTCCATTCATTGTATCAAGCACAGTTGTACATTTATTGCCATCATCGTACTCAAAACATTTTCTTTCTACTTGAGCCCTTGGTATCAGCTCCTCATTTTTTTCTCCTTCCTCACAAACCCTTGATAATTTATAAATTATTATTATTTACATTGTCCGACATCTTCTTCCCTCCACCCTCCAGCTTTCCTATATAGGCACAAGACTAAGATCTAAGTTTGCCTTTTTGTTTCTGGTTAGGCTAAGCAACTAAGTGCTCTTTGTCTTTTTAAAATAGCCAGATCAAACTTAAAAGACAAGACAAGCCCATTCCTACTCATATTGGCTCTATCGCACTAGCCAGCCCGTAGGGTCTCCAAAGCAGACGGCCGTCCTCCCTGACGGATTGGTTGGTGGATTGCGGCTTCTGACCTTTGGATTCGCAGCCTCCAGGGCTCCTTGCAAAATCTAAACAGCTGTAGGTAAGGGAAGTGCCTTAGCTGCCCACTGTGGTCACAGACCTCAGAAAGGGCCCCGACATGGTCATGCATATTCACTGAATTCCCAGTGACTAGGGAACCTTAGAGTCCTGTCTTTGGGCCCTTGGACTGGTGAGAACATTCATGCATGGAGAGCCTGTGGCACAGCCGTGAAGGCAGTAGAAGCCTTGTGCTGGGATCCGTCCGGCCTCCTCTAATGACCTTCCCAAACTGTAAGTACAGATAGTGATCTCCATGGATTTTGTGAGTCGTCTAGACAGTTATCATCAAGCCCCCGGTGCCATTGAGCCAGGGGGGGCTGGGGGGACAGCTCCGGGTGGTGGGACAGCTCTGGCTGGTGGGACAGCTCTGGCTGGGGGGACAGCTCTGGCTGGTGGGACAGCTCCGGGTGGTGGGACAGCTCCGGGTGGCTCGCTGAGAGAAATGGGTTGAAGAAGGTTGGCATCCTTCTAGCTTGTGACCCAGACCCAAAGGATAAGAGAGAGAGAAAGAGACAGCCGGTCTGAAGTGTGGGCAGTTGTGCTGACGCCTCAGGCAGTGGCAGCTTCCCCATGACCTGCTTCCTGTCCCTAAGCGTGAATTGACTGAGCTTAGGATAGCAGGAGCTGCGGTCTGGTCCAACTCTGGGTGGTTAGGCTCAAACGCGAAAAGGCCACATGGGTGGCTGGTGTCAGAGCTAGGGAAGTGAAGACATGAGAAATTAGCCTCGTGTTGCCTGTTAGAAACCCAACAATTGGGGTGGGGGGTTCAGATGCTTACAGGCATCCTCCCTGAAGGCAATTGCTGCCAGACTGCTGTCTCCCCCCACCACAGGGGTGGGCCTGATCCCTGCTGCTGGCTGGCAGCCCCCCCCCTCAAACCGCACAACAGGATACATAAATAAAACCCTAAATCTAAGGGGAAATGGGTGTAATGGATTGCATTAAATATCAGAACGTCTGTTCATTGAAAATCACCTTCAGAAAGTGAAATGACAACCACAAAGTGTAAGAAGGTACTTAGATGTATGTGAGCTTCGAGAAAATTTGTGGGAAAATAGAGTGAAAAGAAAATGGTGTTTCCCATGAACTTTTTGAAACCCCTCCTGTCTAGTAAAGGACTCACACCAAAACATAATAAAGAACTCTTCCATATTAATAAGAAAAACAGCCCAGTATGAAATCCCCTGGGGGATTAAAAGGTACATAACATCTCCAATCTTTTAGAAGTACCAGTTAAAGCCAGTGTGACACCATACTGGTAAAACCCGCTCAAACTGGTCAAAAAGCAGAGCTCCGAGCGACATTGGTGGAGGGAGCGCAGGCCATGAGATCACTTGCATCTGAACGCTTTTCTGCCCCCTTAAGCATTTCTTAACATCCTCTAGACATTTGAATCCCAACTGATTTATTAAAAACTTACCTGGTTTTTCACCGTTTGCGTGTGTGCTCCTCAGTTCGCAGGGCTGGTTGAAAGGCGGAGGTCGGGCTCGGATGCTTGGCTTAGTGCCTTTCATAGTTTGTGTCACGGTTGGAATACATGTTGTCTCTTCCCAAGCAGTGTGGGGGAAAAAGTATGTCATGTTTCCCCAGGTGTAACGAACTGTAACCTTCAAACGGAAGCCAAGATGGGTGAAAAGAAACCCGAGCCTCTGGACTTCGTGAAAGACTTTCAGGAGTACCTGACTCAGCAGACCCATCACGTGAATATGATCTCTGGATCAGTCAGTGGGGACAAAGAAGCGGAGGCTCTTCAGGGAGGTACTTTCATCTTCATACGATTAAATCCTCCCTCTGTGAAAGTGTGCTCGTTTCCTGAAGACCACTGTCCAAGCACGCGGTCACTCCAGTGTTGCCCGCAGAGAGGCGTGCGGCCTTTCCTCCTCCTGCAAACACGGCAGAGCTTGGCTGGAGCAGTGAAGGGCTTCTCAGGGTCTGGGTGCATTATGGTCTTGGTGGAAGTTGGGCCTTCTCGAGTCCCTCCCCTGTCCAGATTCTGCCTGCCAGTACCAGCCATGGGGACTCAATCCAAAGGGAGTCAGGCGCCCCACTCCACCCCCAAATGGGGCCATCCAGGAACTCTCAGGGAGCTCCTTCCCCGGTGACGAAGGGCAGGCCACGACCTGCCTAGGAGGAGAGATGGGTCGAGGGCATGGGTGCCTCGTTCCGCTAGCAGAGACTAGGTCTGTTCCTGAACCTAGGTCCAAACTGAACCAAACTCACTACCACACGCCGCCTCTGACTTAGAGCCAGTCTGTCTAGTCTCTCAGAGACTGCCCATCTTTATGGAGCCTGAGAACCTCCACATTGTCCCGGAAAGTGACTGGTAGATTTACACCAACCTTGTGGTTAGCAGACCAGCACTTACCCCCAATCAGTGCCACCAGGGCCCCTAAGTCAGGAGTCAGCACTTGGAGTCCCATGAGCCACATCTGTCCTGCTGCTTGCTTATCTCACCTGCAAGCGAAGAACGGTTTTTCCATTTTGAAGTGGAGAGGAATCCCGTCGGGCACAGGAGCCCTACTCAGACTGCAGTGTTCGTCCGGAACACTCTGGTTTACAGATCTTCTAGAGCCGCTTTTGTGCCCCAGAAGCAGAGTTGAGTAGTGGAGCTCATGTGGCCAACAAAGCCTGAAGTGTACGATAGTTTGGCCCTTTTAGCATAGGCTGTTGCCCCTTCCCATCTCCTCCTCTCCCACCCTCCTCCCCCTCCCCCCATCCTAGGTGATCTGGGGCCTTGCTTCATTCAGTCACTCCTGGACCAGGCATCCCTTGGGGCCTTAGAAATGCAAGCTCTCCGGCCCTACCCTAAGCTGCTGAATCAGAATCTACCTTTTTAACAAGGTTCCCAAGTGATCACACATGAAAATCGGAGTTTTGCTGGCTTGGGAAGAAGATGAGAGGGAGTCACAAGCCATGTGTCTCTACAGGGCACAGGCCCTATTGCAGCAGTTCTCAGTCTGTGGGTTGAGAATGCGACCCCTTTCACAGGGGCTACCCGACTCATAACAGTAGCAAATTGCAGTTAGGAAGTAGCAGCGAAAATAATTTTATGGTGGAGGGGGGGTTGTCACCACAACATGAAGAGCTGTATTAAAGGGTGGCAGCATTAGGAAGGTTGAGAACCACTGCCCAATGGGGTGTCAGACTTGACAGGCTCAGTTGTCTTCCAGGGAGGGAAGAACAGACCATAGAACAAGAGCCCAGCAAGGCCATGTCCTGGGATGGAGCAGGAGCCGGCCCATGGAGCTAAGCAAAAACTAAACTGCCACCATCAAGTTGATTTCGACTCAGAGTGAGCTATAGAGCAGGATAGAACTGCACCCGCCCACCCACCCATGGTTTTCTAAGACTGTAGTTCTTTATGGAAGTAAAAAGCTTCATCTTTCCACGGAGGAGGACGGACTCCTGGGTTTTAACTGTTAACCTTCGGTTAGCAGCCCTACTCGTAACCACCACATCACCAGGCCTCCATGCAGCCCCGCTAGTGAAAATGTCTCCAACACCCTTGTGTGCACAGCCCTGGAGTCTTGAGTCAGAAGACCAGGATTCTGGTCCCCGCTGTCTCTGCTTTTGCTGAGTGTGAGCACCGTGCTTTGGGTGTTGACCTGTACAGAGAAGTAGGTGCATTACACAACAAGTGAGCAGGCAAACAAACTTCTTGAAACCCTCACAGTTTGTTATTCGAAGGAGGCAAATAGGGTAGTCTCCTGGATGAGGGGGGGAGGGGGGGGCTGGGCGGGGTTTAGGGTCCTGAGTGCAACCCCAAAGTGAGAACAGATCCTGCATCATGGGGTGGAACGTGAGTTGCTTTAGACTAAAACTAAGGTAATTTTTGGGAGAGTATGACTACTGTCCATTAGACCATTTGTAGGCGTGACTACAATGTGAACACCTGTGTGTAATTATATCCTCACTGTTCAGGTAAGTCTTCCCCCCACGTCCCCATCCCCCACCTGTCTCCTCACTTGCCCAATATAGTACCCTCTCTCCTTCAAAAGCATTTTTGAGGGCTGATACAATTATGTGCATTCTCAAAAACAAACCTAATGCTGCTTTTGTGTAAAATTAGCCCCAGTTCACAAGTCTTCGCTATTTTCTTTGAAAGTTAAATTTTGGATGGAGTGAATTATTCTCTGTGAAACATTTTCTACCCTCTAGACTGAAATGCTGCATTGGTTGATTTTGAGCTGCGTAATTTCTTTGACTGTACTTTGTTTATAGCTGGAACAGATGGTGATCAAAATGGATTGGATCACCCGTCTGAAGTTTCTCTGGACGAAAACTCAGGAATGTTAGTAGACGGGTTTGAAAGGACCTTTGATGGGAAGCTCAAGTGTCGGTACTGCAGCTACGCCAGCAAAGGGACAGCCCGGCTTATCGAGCACATTAGAATCCACACAGGTAAAGAAGAGCCTCGGGGGGAGGCATTTCTTGGGGGGTGGTTGGGAGAGGGCGCAGCCTGGCAGTTTCATCTTTTATAGAAGGTGCTCTGGTCAGTTAAAATTGAAGGCTGATAAAAGACTCAGATAAACATGGAAGGCACTCCGAGTGTACTTAACTTGCCTGACAGGCGCAGGTGGTAGGAAGTGGGGCCCTCCAGCGCTTCCCCTTCTTACAGCTCCTCTCTCCATAGCTGCTGCTTCTCGGGTTGGGCAGGTTAACGCTGGAAGCAGTGAGGAGAGCCAATGTTCTTGATCCTTAGTAGGTACGTTTCAATCTCAGGAGGGCCTGGAAAGGTTTCTCTACACACCTACTTGTTAACATATCAACTGATTGTCCGACATTTCCCATTTTGGATAATGGTACAAAACCCCAAAAACTTACTGTTCGTCTTGTTTGCACATTAATGATGTACACCTGGCAGTAACGAAGGCTGGGGTGTGAGGCAAGAGCAGGCATGGTTGTGATGGGTGAGGCTGTGAGTCAGTCAGAGTTGTGCAGAGATGAAATTGGCAGTGCTATAGCCACAACCCCATGTCTTGCTCTGATGTGTCCCAACCATGTCAATGGGGGGGTGGGGGGCTGGGGATCACTGCAGACTGCTGATCTACTCCCCAGGCCTCACCTTGACTTTTTCATCAGAGAAACCTTAACTACACCCATGAGCAGGCCATGTGTCCCTCCTGAGTGCTCCCGGCGCCCCTGTGCTCACTCACCCCAGCACTTCCCATGCTGTTGTGTTGCAGGGTCCGGAAGGTTTCTTGAGGCCAGGGATTATGCTGGGGTACTCTTTGTCCCGAGTCTAGTAGAACAGAGACACGGAGTAGGCACTGCACTTAATAAACGAGTGATGGCAACTCTTAGCTTAGTACAATCGTCAGCTAAAGCCAACTAAGCCCATATAGCAACTGAAGAAAGGAAGGTGGAGGTGAAACTGCCAATTTTGAAGGACGTGCTGTGTAACTCCAACGTAGACAGGGATAGACCTTTCTGATAAATTCATTGTGTGGGGAATATAGGAATAATACTGTTTTTCTTTTTCGTTAAGGCCATTAATAATTGTGTGTGTGTGTGTGTGTGTGTGTGTGTGTGCTGACTTGACTAAGATGGTGTATCCATAAATCTCAGCTTGCTCCCGATGAGAATCCGGATCCTGGCAGGCTTCTCTCTGGAGTGTGGTCATCTCTTGTGCTGAGGGTTGCCGTGATCATTTTGTGAATGCGTTGCAATTCTCCTGTGATTGCAGGAGAACGTTTAAATCCCTTTCTGAATCCAGGGGAAGGTTTCCATGCATGAACTACTCCCACCGTTTCTCTTCCCATTGTTTCTCTCTAAACAGGTGAGAAACCGCATAGGTGTCACTTATGTCCCTTCGCCTCTGCGTACGAGCGGCATCTCGAAGCCCACATGCGTTCCCACACTGGCGAAAAGCCGTACAAATGTGAATTATGTTCCTTCCGCTGCAGCGACCGGAGCAACCTCTCCCACCATCGGAGGCGCAAGCATAAAATGGTACCAATGAAAAGTACCAGGTCTTCCCTGAGCAGCAAGAAGATGTGGGGGGTTTTACAGAAGAAGACCGGCAACCTGAGCTATAGCAGAAGAGCCCTGGTCAACCTGAGCCCGCCGTCCATGGTGGTCCAGAAGCCCGACTATCTTAACGACTTCACCCACGAAATCCCACACCTTCAGACGGACGCCTATGAGAGCATGGTGAAAACCACACCCACGGGGGGCCTCCCAAGGGACCCCCAAGAACTCCTGGTTGACAACCCTTTAAATCAGCTCTCGACTCTAGCCGGACAGTTGTCCAGCCTGCCTCCTGAAAACCAAAACCCCGGCTCCCCCGATGTAGTGCCCTGCCCGGACGAAAAGCCTTTCATGATTCAGCAGCCCTCTGCCCAGGCCGTTGTTTCTGCCATGTCGGCAAGTATTCCTCAGAGCGCCTCGCCCACCAGCCCCGACCCTCGGCCGGGACCCGGTCAGAGGAACTACAGCCCAGTGGCAGGGCCCAGCAGTGAACCAAGTGCCCACACGAGTACTCCCAGCCTAGGAAACAGCCAGCCCAGCACGCCAGTCCCGACCCTGCCGGCCCAGGACCCCCAGCTTCTGCACCACTGCCAGCACTGTGACATGTATTTTGCCGACAATATACTGTACACTATTCACATGGGATGTCACGGATACGAAAACCCTTTTCAATGTAACATATGTGGTTGCAAATGTAAAAACAAGTATGACTTTGCCTGTCATTTTGCACGAGGTCAACATAACCAACACTGATTAACAATCACCCCACACCTGGGGTTGATTTGGGGGGAATTTTTTGTTAGTATGTTTTCGGTCATCCCCTTAACTACACCCAAGAGCAGGTAAGATGTCTGCTAATTTAAAGTTTATACATTTTAATTTATAGACTATAAATTTGACAGTGGAAACAAAATCCCCCACCCCATAAAAGTCTAGCCAGGGCCATCTGTGTGTTAGAGCAGCTAGCCGGCTGGGCGTCTGGTTTCCCCTTGGTTGGCCATAGGCGAATGAGAGTCCAGTCATGCTTATAGGAGGTATTCATGGAAATCGTCCCCTACATGGATAGTCCATGAAACTGAAACTGGTACAGGCTCGTGCGATTTCAGGGCAGGGGTTGCAGCTGGACATTCTTTCTGCCCTACTTCACAATGGGAGAACAGTTACTTTTCTTATAGAAAACCTGTTGCAATTTATCTCCGGGTGTGTATAGAGTAGGTGAGTTGCCTTGAGGTTTCTCTGAATTAGAATGCTATTTAATTCACATAATTTAAGTTGAAGCAATAGTTTCATTTCAACTGATAGGGGGATAGTAAATCATTTCCACAAGGGGAAATGTAAAACGAATTGATATTTTTTAAAAGTTATGGAAACATGAAGTTAAAGTTCTAAAGGAAAGTTCTTAAAAGAAATGAAACCCACAACTTGACATGGAAAATGTCATCCGTTTTCTAATATATCTGAAATATTGAGGTTTTAATTCTTAAAAGACGTTCCATTTCTAGCTAGATTTCATGCTGTTTCCATTGGCATCTTCTGATATTCCAGTTTATTTGATTTCAAACCAAACCCATATGAGACGGGCCCGAGAGAAAGGGTCATCTCGGGCGATGCTCGCTCTCACCCTGTGTGCTGGACCATGTCATTGCAGCCCTCCATCCGGGGTCAGGGCATCAGGTGAGGCGGTCATTCCGCCCATTCCTTTGATGACCAAAGAGGTACAACGGAGTGTCAGCCACCTTCCTGCCCTCGGGAAGGCCAGGCCTTGCACACAGATCTGGGATGCTTCCTTTGCTTGCCTTAGCTCCTGTCGATGCTCGTTTTATGGGTCCAGGGACATGGAGAAATGGATCTGAACAGGTGCTCACAGTGGATTCTGGTGTCCTCGTGAGAACCAGCCTCTAAGGTCAGTAGGGCTGTAGATTCCGATTGTAACGCTGCTTTGCCATTTACCCCCTTCATGGTGAAAACACTGCGGAGACTGATTGGAATGTCACCTCAGCAGGAAACCACACAGTGGGGTGAGATGGGTCTAAGATGCATTTACACGTGGATATCTGTTTACAGAAATGAGAGTTGTAATCTAGAGTCATTTTGAACAGGAGGTTTTATATTGTGTAATTAGCTTACTCTAAAGAATAGCTTGGTCAAACAATAAAAGACATTGTTACTAACTGTTGGCTTCTGTGGACTTGCAACATTTTTGTTCTTCATGTGATTCAAATCTTGTGCTACTAATTGGCTTGAGAAGGTTACCTAGACTATTAAGCTTTTATTAACCAAAAAGGGCCTCTACCCCCCCCCACTAAACGAAAGGAAAATGCTGATGGTATATGCCCACAAAAACCCCAAGTGCCACCCTAAGAGATCCTCTGCCCTCCCTCCGAACTAGGAAGCCATTACCAGGAGGTCTTGTGGCTGCAGCCAATCCCAACTTTTGTCATTTAAAGAGCAGTGCTGAGACTGTTTTCCCCCCAAACAACTGTAACAGACACTCTTCCTTGTCAAATCTGAGGCTTTGAGACTAAAGTGCCACAGTTCTGAGTCCCTCTGTTGCTGAAACCCATCACTGCCCGTTCCGTTTTACTGCCGCCGTCTCCAAGTGCCCCACGTGGCTCTACTCTTGGTTTATTGCCAGGAAGCAATCGGTTGCTGCCGTTTGAAAGCCTTGGAGATTTTTAACTTTTCCTTCTATTTTATTCTTCAAATAAGAGCGGTACCCCAGCAGAGCAAATGAAAATCTTCATTAAATGAAGTGTGAACCCCGCACTCTGGGCCAAAGAGTGACAAATACTTCCTAGCAACTAAAGTAGCTGTTCTGAAGGTGCATTTTAATTTACACGGGGACATCTTGCTTCGACTCCCAGTCGGAACCAGAACGTATGCTGATTTTCCTACGGCTTACAGAGCACAATCCGTATTCCAAAGTTGTCCGCGCTCGAAGCTACACTTCTAAATGCACTAAGTTTTGAAGCAAAACCTACCTTAGACAAATTTTTGGCATTGTATTTTTTAAAAGATTTGGAATTTTATTTACGTGGTTGTCAGTTAATTTCTGTACCTGAAAAAATGTTTGTATATCGTCCCTTAAATGCTGAATATGTTCTCGTTTTATTTTCAATCAAGTATTTTATAGAATGATTTGTGGGGAGCATTTAAACATGCACTATTTATAGAACTTTGCTGTTAACAGGCAATATTCTGAAACTAAATATTTATTTTTGTTCAGTGAACATAAGTTTAAAGTTGGTAGATAATTTATCTCCACTAATATTTTTTTAAGAAACTGTGAAAAGATTAACAGGGAATAATTTTATTTCAGATTTTGCTAACGTAGAGAAAGCTAGACTTACTTTAAAAAAAACAATTCCACTGGATGTTTTCCAGTGTTTCATTTTAGAAATGCATTTGCCACTCACAGAATTGTCTGACAAGGGGAATGTTACCAAAAAACGTTCAGAGATAAGCTTCATTTTAAGGTTTTTTTTTTCTTTTAAATTCATTTTAAGTTTTATGAAAATATTCATCAAAAGGATGTGTTACTTAAAAACTTAAAATTCCCTGCTAAGAGCTTTTTCATTAAATAGTCTTAGAGGGTATATGCTTTCTAGAACTTTTTTTTTTGGGGGGGGGGTTAATATGTACTTTGATGTAAAGAACATTTTGTATGCAAAACATAGAACTTGAGTTATGGTTATAAAATACATTATATTGTTTAGGGATTCCAGAACAAATTTAAATGCTGAAATAACTATATCTAGTATGTAGTTTATGTTGTAAAGCTTTGCTTTTGTAATATATAAATAAAAAGATAACCCTTTCTAATGACCTTGATTTTTCCTTTTTGAAAAGTAGGATCAATTCGTTTCTTAGTTAACATTCTGGAATGTAACTATTAATACAAGAAGAAGTATGGTTATCCTGGTTTGGATTTCTAGAATGCCTTATCTGGAAGATCTGTCCCCTGAGTTAAAAATAGCCCCATGCATACACATCTTCTGTGCCCTTTGCTGTTGTTGTCAAGGCGCTTTGAACGCTGGGTGTTTGCCCTGCCCTGCTATGGGGGTTCTGGCCACAAGTGGGAAGTGTGGCCCCTGTACCTAATTACCGGTGCCACATCAGCTGAAGTTCCCAAAGTAAAGTCTCTCTCATACTAGTCTTTGTAACTTCGAGTTACTGACTGACACTTGGTTAGAAATTCGGAATGTTTAATGCTGTGAAAAATACTTCCGTACAATCTTCTCTTTTTCACCATGAAAAAACGCGATGACATCTGCTGTGCTGGTTTGTTGGAAGCACAGATGTTTCTTACTGCTTCCTTGTCTCAGGTCTTCCAGAAGCTCTGCTCTGAGCTTGTTAAGTTCTTCTGCGAGAAGCTTCAAGTTGTAAGGAAGCACTAGTTCACCTAAAATTAAAAAGATAACAGATCATTTATCAACCTGATAACTGCAGACAAACCACTCTGTCTCTAAACAATCATCTCGATGGAGTTGGGTGGTGGTGGTGGTGGTAGTTGCTGTCTGGTCATGTTCTAGCATATTTAAGATGAAAACGTTACGGTTTCAGCTTTCCGATGACAAGTTAATGATAGACTTGTGTCAAACAAGATGAGCAGTAGAGTCATATCCAAACCACAATATACCTTTTGCTTCCTTCATGGTCTGAGAGAGAATTCTTCGGAGCGTCTGATCAACTTGATGAAGAACATTAGTTGAACAGATAATTCTGTCTGCTTCCTATGTGATAACACACGTTGTTATTGGAACATTTACGTAGTTTTGTCAAAGCAGTGGCTACAGTGTAGGTGATGCTCAGTAGGAGGCGTTTCTGCCCCAGTTCCTGCTCTCCAGGAGAAGGTCTAATGAAGCCGTGCTCGGTGTGAGCAGGCCTCCAGCTAGGCAGTGGGGTGCTGGGAAATGTTTAATAACCTGCCTGGAGGGAACAATAAACACCCTCTTTGTCCTGTGTGCCAATTTCTGAGGTGCAAAGGCTTCCACCCTGGGGCCCACTTCAAGTTACCAATGTGACACAGGATGGCTCCACCATTTCTGGAAATGTAACAGCTCTGGCGAGCTGGCCACCGAGGCACCACTGCGTCCAGCACAAGGCTGCACGCTGGTGAGATGCCAAGCCAGTAACAAAGCAGTGTTCTCGTGTCACGGGGTTCAGCACCACCCTGTTCAAGCCCTTCCTCCTGAAAGCCCTTCGTTTGCATTTTGAGAAGCCACACTGGCAGAGACCCACCTTCTGTCCCCAGTTGTCCTCAACATTTCGTACTGGGTTCTCCAAAGCAGTAAGTAAGAAATCAGCCACTTCTAGGCTATGTGAGAAAGTGGGAGAAAATTAAACCTTTCTGGTAGACGTTTTGTTTCCAAATAATTTGCATTTATGAATATTAATTCCAGAGGAGTCAAACTGCTATGATCCAGGTTCCTAATTTAAGAAAGTCCTTCAAAATTAACCCATTTGGAATTTACCTCTGACAAATCTACATTGAGAAGCACAGATGCAAAACAAATTCTCAGACCAAGAATTTCCCTCATTTAAAAAATAACCAATCCTCTAAGATTCGTACCAGTAAGCTTTGCAAAATCATTAAGAACTGATCTGTTGACCGGTAGCCTCCACTTAAAGGACAGGCTGTGTCTTTACAGGGTGGCCTCTGCTTATCAATAGATAAGATCCTCCGCTCTGTTGGGTCACAAAACAAAGGGTTTTAGTGGAATCCACTCATCCCTTTAACGAATAGCTACAATGTGTTTTATATGGAAAATATTGTGCAACTATGATGTGAAACTATCGGGCCAACCAAAGATCTGGCGAGCCACCTGCCCTCTCCAAGCGAGACAATGCAACGCAGGCAGAGACTACTTCAGTTGGTGATGAGTGTACTCAGTGACAGTGCAAGAAGTTCCGCTAGGTCGTGCTGGACTGGCCTGGGAAGTGTGCAAGAGTGAGTACGGAGCTGAGGGGCAGCACGTGCCAAAGGCCTGGCCTGGGAAGTGTGCAAGAGTGAGTACGGAGCTGAGGGGCAGCACGTGCCAAAGGCCGTGTGGCAGGAACAAGCTTTTCTGGTGCTCAGGCAACCATGAAGGTCACTGGCTGATAAAGCAGCAGGAGAGTGATGGGCTACAAGGTTGAAGGGGTGGGTTAGAGCACACAGGCCAAGACTGCCGCATTCAAGCTCAGCTAAGGAAACGGCACTTTCTTAATGTAGCTTCCTCTTCCACAAGAGAACTCTCCAAGGGCTGTGTGAATATGAACAGGCAGGTAAAGCATTCAGCACAGCGCCTGGCCCTGCAGAGGCACCTAGTGAATGGTGTTTAATTCTGATTGATACCTGGCTTCCGATGAGCATGCCGGACTCTGAATGATGAGGCTGTTGTGTTCCCAGGCATTTTTCTCAGGGTTGGGTTTTTCGATCTTTCTTAACATCAGGTGAATGATCCTGGGTGGCAGCGCCCTTGGCCTCTGGCCATTTCTCTGTAAACAGGTCTCAAGAGGACAGTCTATAAAGAGCTGGCAAAAGCCTAAGGAATCTGAAAACGGTTGAAAACCACACATTATTGGTGTGCTCTTTTTCCCAAATGTAAAAGACATACTTACTATACCAGTTACCCCAGCTGCCTCAAGGAAAGACATTTGTAATACTGTACAGCAATCTCTTAGTGTTACAGAAATCCGCATAAGCCTCCTGCTCCGATTGAGTGCTCACTGAAGGCAGTGGTGGTTTTGATGACGGTATGTGAAAAAAAACAACGCTCTAATTACATTTCCGGGCCAACTGGTAGACTTCATATCTCATGCTTTGATAATAAAAGTTGTCATCCAAAACCAAAACCAGCGATGTGGAAAAAGCCCTCTTGGTAAGGAGGTAGCAAGACTGGGCTTCCATCTCTGTGGGAGAGAGCAGATCTTGATCTCTGAAGCTGGAAACAAAGCGCTCCCACAGGGCTTCAGTTCTGTTGGGTGGGGCTGGCATCGCACAGGAGTTGATGACAGCCACCAAGAAGCAGTCCATGTATTTCAACAGTTCCTGGCGGAGCAGCTTCCATTGGGAAGGCTACAAAAGACCAACAATTTGCGATTTATACTGGACCCCAGACAGTGGGACAGTCACCTGAGCTCCTTCCACCCTTCCAGCATATGAAACCTCAGCCTCTCATAAAACCATTCTCGCTGCGGCTGTGGGAACCGCTCCACTCGCCTTGAACTTCAGTCCCATCGCAAACATTCATGAACACTCACTAGAGTTACCGTAATACGCACTTTTGCTTGTGGAACCGGCCACCCCCCCCCCCCCCCCAAAGGAGAACCAAGTGCATTGCCACCGAGTTGATTCCCATTCAAACTGACCCACCCCGGTGGGTCACGGCGCCGGGCACGCTTTACGAGTAGCGGTTTCCAACTGCAGCCCGACTCACTGCGCCACCACCGGGGCTCCTCGCAACGCTACGCTGGGTTTCTGTAAATCGTTACGGGCAGGGGGGCTGGGGTGGGTTTGAAGCAAGGACCTTGGGACCCAACCCAAACCACTGCCACTTGTCGACTCACAGCGACCCCTTAGGGCAGGGCAGAATGACTCAGTGGGTTTCTCAGACTGTAACTCTTCTGGAGCGGGGAGCCTAACTTTCCTAACGTCCCACACGCGGTCTGGCCTAGGGCACGGCCTAGGCCCCCGCCCCTCCACCGACCCCTGGCCGCGCGCTCGCCTCGTCGGGAAACGCCTCCGGCATGACGTCATCGTACGCGACGACGCCGACGGCCCAGCCCCGTTCCTGCCGCAGCCGCGGGCCCAGGGCCCGCGCGAAGGTGGACTTTCCGGCTGCAGGCAGGCCGCAGAGGACGCAGAGCGCGAGCTTCCGCTGCCCCTCGCTGTCCGGGCCTCTGGTCTCCTCTGCCGCCTTCATACTGCTCCCGGAGCGGGCGGCTGGGAGCGCTGCCCACGCCGGCCCGCCGCGCACGCGCACGCGCACAGCCCCCGCCGCCCACAGCCCGCGCACGCGCACCGCACGCGCACAGCCCCAGCCGCCCACAGCCCGCGCCCGCCCACAGCCCGCGCACGCGCACCGCACGCGCACAGCCCCCGCCGCCCACAGCCTGCGCACGCGCACAGCCTGCGCACGCGCACCGCACGCGCACAGCCCCCGCCGCTGCGCAGGGTGGTCCCGTGTCCCGTCGGAGCAAACGTCGCAGCACTGGGCTCCCTGGGAGTCGGGCCCTCGAGCCGGGAGGAGGGACCTCTGGGCTGGAAGCTGACGGCCCTACATTCATTTCCGTGACTCCTGTTGTAGTTAGGTGCCCTCGGTACCGACCCATAACGCCCGGGCATCCCCAAAGAGTCAGAGCGCCGACTTCGTCCTCAGTGGGAAACTGCGTTTTCTCTGGACGAGAGCCTCCGTTTCTGTGCCCTGAAACCCCGGGCTAAACAAATTTTGAGCTGTTAGAGGGTCATTGGAAGGTTAAGTACTGGAAACGTTCCGGAAATAAAGCCAGGATGCGAAACTGAGTATCATCCGAGCTCCTGGAATTCAAGGACAACCTGGGTTGGAATACGCGAGGACGTAAAGGGCCAGGGAAGAGCCACCTTCCATGAATTAGTACATGTCCACAAGTGGGTACTCAGAATGTGGGGAGCAAGGGGATAGAATCGGTTTTAGGCGTTTACAGTCTGGGAAACGCCCAGGCGCAGTTCTGGTCTGCCCTATATAGGGTCACTATTGCATCGGCATGGACTCGATGGCAGTTGAAAATGCGACCCATCACCGGACACTACACCTGTAACATTGACTGTGTTGCCCGTTCAAATAAATGACAGCCAGTATAATGGCTTGCAATTTCAAAGAGTCTTACTCCATTTTAGCCCGGAGTGGACATTGCAGTCCGTCTTTAAAGACAAAAACTCATTTGCCATTTTTCTAGGACTTAGTGCAGAAAGAAACACAGGAGGGAAACTTCATGTTTGTAAGTTGGAGATGTGTTCTGGTCTCATTCTCCTAAGTACAAGTCATTCCCCTGAATGTCCCCCCTTAAAGCCAATTTTGAAATGTATTGGTCTCCAGAGATTAACTATGGGTAATCAAAATTCTAAAACTGACCCCAGACACCGCTAGGGTGCCTCCTAGCCAACCTCACTAAACTGGGACTGGTGCTGGAAATTTTCCAAAGTGCCTCATCTTTTTTTCTTTCCACGGTCGAGTGGCCCCAGTACAATTTGGATAACAGGTCTAAATGGCCCAAATAAGGGACTTTTTATTTCAATATTTTAAACGATCTAAGTAACTTCTGCTCAAGGAACAAGAAATGGCATGAGGTCCCCTGTGTTCAGGCCTTTTTTTCCCCCCTCTGTGCTCCCGTCCCTCTCTCTGCAGTTCCTGTACCCGTTCCCAGGTTCTCTTAGCTCAGGAAAATTTTCCTTATCCTCCTGACCCGACCCCTTTGCCTCTCCTCACCTTTTCTGACCAGCCTGACCACCTTGCCTCCCCTCCTACTTGCCCCCCACTTCCCCCTCCCCGAACCGCTCCTCCACCTGCTGGCTCAGGTGAACCTGAGCCCCCCGCTCGCCTCTCCTGTCAGTAAACATCCAATCACAGAATCCCCTCTCCCTTGTCCTCTCTGGGAAGTGGCTGGGGCTGAGGGAGTGGTCCGTGTTCATGTCCCGTTTTCTCTTACTGATCTTTCTCAGATTGAAAAGCACTTAGGTTCCTGTTCTAGTGATCCCAACACCTATATTAAGGAGTTTCGATATTTAACTCAAGCTTATGATTTGTCCTGGCATGAGATTTTTGTCATCCTTTCCTCTACCCTAACCGCAGATGAAGGGGAGTGCGTTTTTCTCGCTGCTCAGCAGCATACCAACCAGGTTCATTTGACTGACCCTGACATGCCGGTTGGCACTGAGGCCGTCCCCAGGCAGGAGCCTGGTTGGGGTTATCAAATTGACACTGAAACAGGCAGGGACAGATGTGCTCACCACAACAAAATGCTTCAATACGTTTTAGCTGGACTTCAGGCAATTTCTCATAAGGCAATCAATTTTAACAAACTCAGAGAAATCACTCCAAAACCTGACAAGAATCCTTTTTAGGCAGTTTAACGGATGCTCTAACCCAATACACCGGCTTGGACCCAGCTTCCCCGGCTGGGGCTATGGTTATGGCCACCCATTTTATTACCCAGTCAGCCTCAGATATTAGAAAAAAAGCTTAAGAAAGCAGAGGATGGCCTCAAACCCAGGGCCTGAGATTTGGTAAACATGGCATTTAAGGCTTTTAATAGCCATGAGGAGCAGGCGGAGTAAGCCTGAGAGGCACGTCCCCCGACAGAAGGTCAATTTTCAAACCCAAACCTTGTAGCAGTCCTAAGGCCAATGACGGCTCCCCCAAGGCCCCAAAGGGGCAGCTTGGGATGGGGGTGTATGGGAACAACAACCACTGCCTGGTACCTGTTTCAAGTGCAGAGAAGGACACTGGTCACGGAAGTGCCCCAGCCCCACACCCCAACCCGACCTTGTCTGGTGTGTGGCCAGGATGGTCACTGGAAATCTGACCATGGAAAAGCGATGGACCCTCTGTGCCTCAGTCGGGGGGGGGGGGGAGAGGGCATCCTTCCAAAGTATGACCTGCCACTGGCTATGTAGGGGCTGGCCAAACACTGATGGAGCCCAGACTTGACCCCCATCACCCTTGCCGAACCTAGGGTAATGCTCAAGGTAGTGCCCAAGTCGATTTCCTTCTTAATAGACACAGGGGTTGCCTACTCTGTCCTACTCATATTCAGGGTTCAGCAGTCCTTCTTCTATCTCAGTCATAGGTGTTAATGGCAAACCTACCTGCCTCTGGTGTTCTGGCCCTTTGTTTTGCTCCCTGGATGGTACACCTTTTACTTACTCCTTCCTTATAATCCCTTCGTGCCTGGTCCCTCTGTTGGTAAAGGACATTTTAAATAAGCTCGGTGCCTCCTTACACCTCACCTCTAGTCTCACAGTACCTCTGCTCCTTCCCCTTCTTTCACAAGACCTGGAGGACCCAGCCCTCCAGGCCTCGTTGCTAACCGATGTTAACCCAATAGTGTGGGATACCACTACCCCAGTTATTGCTACTCACTGTTGCCCAGTTCTTATATACCTCAAGGACCCCACGCTTTTCCCATTTCGGCCTTAGTTCCCCGTTTCAGTAACACACCGCAAAGGCCTGCACCTCATTAACAAAGATGTTATCCCATATACCCAGTAGTATACACCCTTATACACCTTTGTCCCATATTCCCCCCTCCACTACCCATTTTTCTGTCCTCAATTTGAAGGATGCCTTTTTCACCATTCCCCTTCAGCTAGCTTGTCACCTTCATAACCAAATTAAAAAATATTGCGGCTGGTGGGCAGACACTTATGGTGGCTTCCTGTACTCCTCATGCAAAATGCACCTGGCACTAGACTGGAATAAAGAACTCAGCATTAATAGACAAGGCCTTTCTGTAGGGGAAACTTTTAGAATCAACATCCCGGACCCATGGGATCCAAGGTGGGCATCTGGGGTAGAAGGGAAATTGTATTCTTGGCGATGCAGTGCTAAGCCCTCGGGGACAATTCATATCCACCAGCAGTACATTAGAATTGCCCCCCAAAGGCCTCCGGGACTTACACGAACCGTCCCACGTCATTTTAGAAAGTGAGCAGTCCTTAAATGACCACTTGCCATCTAAAGAATACCCCGGGGCCTCATTGTCCCCTGACCCCTTTACCTGGCTGAAAGCAATACAGGAAGCTGCCACTCTTCTTAACATGCCGGCTTGACTAGTTTGTCTGACTGCTTTCTTTGTGCCTCACTGCAGCGTCCTTTATTAGCCGCTGTGCCCCTGACACACTTTACTCCCTCTGACTCGACCAAGGCGTGCCCCCCTCCTTTAAAGGAAATTCCCTTGTACGTTCCTCCCGACCCCAGTGATAATGGGACCCACCCCATTTGTTACCATACAACAGCCACAAGTTTTAGGTGCAATGCCACCCGCGGTATCACGGGTATCGCCAGGGCACCACCTGGCACGTTCTTTTGGTGCAATGGGACCCTCACTAAGTGTATCAATGGTTCCTCTCTTGCCCCTTGTATTCCAGTTACTGTAGTCCCCCAGCTCATGCTGTTTGGGCAAGCTGAGTTGGAAGATCTAGTATCCCCCTTCCCGGAACCACCTTGGCACGAAAAGAGAGCAGTCTTTTTGCCCATGATGCTCGGGGTGTCCTTGGCCTCATCCTTTGTAGTTGCAGGCCTGGGGAGCAGTGCTTTGGGCCCTAGTGTTGTTACAGCTCAAGATTCTGAAGATCGCCTGCACCTTGCAGTGGAGACCTCCTTGGGCTCCATAGCCTCGCTTCAATGACAGCTCACCTCAGGAGTGCCTGCCACCCTGCAGAACAGACGAGCACTAGACCTTCTTCCAGCTGAAAAGGGTGAAGCCTGCCTAGTTCTCCAAGAGGAATGCTGCTATTACATCAATGAATCTGGTCTGGTTGAGCAAAATGTGCAAACCCTAAACAAATTAGGCGAGAACCTCCGGCGGTATAAACAAACCACATGAAACTGCCTTTGGTGGTGGCAGTCACCACTAACGGCATGGGAATGCCCCTAGTGGGCCCTCTCGCTGTAATTTCTCTCATTTCTTTTAGCTCCCTGTTTCTTTACATTTCTACAAGGCCACCTTTGAGAGACGACCAATGTTGCATTTACTCTCCGCTGCCCAATGATCTACTGGTGGCTAACCAGGCCTATACCCCTCTTCACACCCTGCCAGCAGGAAGTAGCTAGGTTGAGCCCAGCGCCCATATTATCACCAGAAGGCCGGAATATAAGGCCAGCCACGGGTCAGGTCAGGGATGGTCAGAGGGTGAACACCCCCACCCTGCTGGGAAATGAAAACTTACCAGAGGCAATTCCCAGAAACAGACCAGGAACCATCTGTGGCTCAACAATGAACAGAACCTGATGCAGTTGACTATCTCTGAATCTGCATCTGGCAATGGCCGGATCCTACCGCACCGGTGTCAGGGGAGCCAGCCCCTAACAAATCACAGGCCCGGCAGGTGCAATTGTACAACTATGATGTATAAAGATTACAGTAAAGTCATAGAGAATAAAAGAGATAGGAGGGAGAATAAAATGAAGGAGTCAAGCACATTTCATAGTAGCATGCTCACCTCCTGGACGGCCATGATCTCAACAGCCAGGTCTGCGCACAGCACGGGCAGAGAGAGCAGGAGAGAGAGCTATTTATTTCTAACCAAAGCTACTTGTGGGCGTGCAAGCCCCTGATTACAGGTAATGAACTACTCACAGGAAGTAATGGGAAGGGAACGATCTAGGGGTGCATATGCAATAGGAAGAGACCAGATCAGGGGTACACATGTGCCAAGATGGGCGGATCCTAGATCCATGATGGCGGCCTAACCTTGATTGTCCTTCAGCTGGGGACTTGATTTATTCTAAGCTTTCAGGGGAAGCAATCCACTGTCCCTAACAGCAGGGAGTGGGCCCCACTTAAGGCAGGACAGACAGTAGGGTCTGCTTGCTCTGGATGGCTGATGTCTTCAGGGAGATAACTTGACCATCATTTACCATTAGTTACAAGCAGTGTCCTAGGCCTGACATATATTTAGTGGGCAGAAGCTGGGGGAAAGTCTTTTTGTATCCCACACAATGGGTAATTCCATCCAGAGCAGTCTGCTGGAAAACCCCCACTTGTGGGGGTAGGTCAGATGCATATAGACATACTCCCTGAGGGCAGTTAGTCACCAGGCTACAGGGTAGCCTTTGGTCCCTGCTGCTGGGGACAATGAACTATTTCTCCCTGAGGCTTGCCACCAGACCAAGCGTTCACACCCCACCAATAATGGTCTATATCAGTTGAACCAGGGAACAAGTCAGATGGGTTCTGTCACATCCAAAGTTAGGCTGCCATCCTGTATCTAAGACCTGCCCATCTTGCCACATGTATACCCCCAATTCCTCCTCTTCCTAGTACATGGATACCCCTGGATCATCCCTTCCATTACTGTATTCCCAATAGCACAGCCCCTTCCTGTGACGTGGGTCCTCACCTGTAATTAGGGGGCTTGCATGTCCCCAGAGAACCTAAAAACCTTGGCTAGCATTAAAGATTCTCTCTCCCTCCACGTAGACCACCAAGCAAGGATGAGGTGAGCATGCTACCATGAATTGTGTCTGACTCCATTTATTTCTATATTTCTCTTCTCTCATGCTTTCTATAACTACTATGATCTTTACTTATTATCGCTGTACGATTGCGCCTACTGGGCCCGTAATGATGTGTTAGGGGCTGGCTTCCCCTGACACCCACTCTAAGTTCACATACAAGTTTTTTCTTCTTAGCCTGGGTGTGATTTCGAGGGCCCCCAGCTGGGGGCCTGTGAATCTCGCCTGGGAGCTCGGGATGTTTCCTTCCCTGTCTCTGCTCGCCCCTCCCTCTTAGGAAGCCTGACTTCACTGGCCCTATTCTTGGACCTGTGAATTTCTCCCAGGAGTGCAGAATAAACTTCTTCTCTCTTGCTTGGCCTCAGTTTATCTTTGTGGCGAGCCTAATACCATCTATCCAGCAAAATTAGTCACCCATGACTTTCCCATCGCCCCTAAATCCAGTTCATTTACAAGTTTTGTTAGGTTTCTCTCTCCGGCCTAAATCTCACCCTCGGTTCTTGACTCCGCGTGAGAAAGATTTCACGCCGAAGCCGGGCTCGTGATCCAAGTGAATTTAATGAAAGTTCAAAGAAGCATCAGGTTTTACGCGGCACCCATAGGATTCCTCTGACCATGCGGCCTGGCAGAGACTGCTCCGGGACACGCAAGGATCTCTCCCCTCCCACGAAGACGACCAGACCACCCAAGCAAGACAAGACCCAGAGACCAAGAGAGCCTCTCCCTTCCGGTCCCTGCCTTTTCAAGGGTTCCCGGGGGAGGTGTGGTGAATGACCCCAGGACGATCCCATTGGCTGAATTGCAGCCACCTGGCCCAGGTGGGCTGCTCCAGGTGTAACGCCCATCCAAGCCCACCGGCGGGAAAATCCAGCTTTTGTCCTTTGCTGACTCTCCTGGGCATGCGTAAATGGACTTCCCAATTCCCTAGGCTAAGCTACCTAACAGTTTCATTTTACTTCCAAAATTTATACCCAACTTCTTTACCACATCCAGATTCCTAATTCCTTGAGATCTCTCCAACCAGTTGTTTAGAAATTCAGCATTTTGTAGGTTTTTGAGCTTCGTTGTTTATAGCTGCCATTGACTCGGTTCTGGCTCATAGTGACCCTGTGCACAACAGAATAAATACTGCCCTCCCCTGCCCTGTCCTGACAATTCAGCTTATGTTTGCGCCCATTGTTGCAGCCACTGTGTCCGTCCATCCATCTCCTCGAGGGCCTTCCTCTTTTCCGCTGCCCCTCCACTTTTCCGAGCATGTTGTCCTTCTCCAGGGACTGGTCTCTCCTGACAACATATACAAAATACGTAAGATGAAGTCTCACCATCCTTGCTTCTAAGGAGCGCTGTGGCCTTTACACCATGTAAACACCTCACTGGGGCTTTAGAACAGCTTCATGAAGTCCAATGCTTTAATGTTTCCGCAATGAAACATGGATATTTATCCTATAGAGTAAATAAATGAATAAAGACCATAAGAGGATCACTGTTCATTGATATGAACAAAATAAATTAGAAAATTATATATAAATGTCCATACAGATTCTCATAAGTATATGAAGGGCTTCTGACAATTCTTAGAAAAATGTAATTATATTTTTTTCCATAAACATTTGGAAGCTCTACTGTATGTAGAGAGAGAGAGGCTATACATTAATCTAGTTTTTATTTATAGGAAAAGCAATCAGTAAAACTACAAATATGCACATGTTCAAAAGCTCACTCATAAAAATGCATCTTATCTGTGAGGAGAAATTTCTAATATAGTTCTATTCATAATCCCTTTTGTGAGATACTGTAAATTCTAGCTTCTATGTCTATGGTTATCACCTCATTTTGGAGGGAGTTGTCTGTTAGGCTAGTGGACAGTATTAAGGTAGAGTCTGAGTCTCTACTTATTGGAGGGTTACCACCCTTAGTTTTCTTGGGTGCACGGTCTGCTGAAAGACAAAACCCACACATCCATCAAAGTCAATCCTGTGTATGTGTGCCATCTTGGAAGGTGGAAGAATCCCCTGGTCCATCAAGGAAGAAGAACCACCAGCAGATTATGCTTCAAATCCCACCTGAAGTGGTGGAGGGAACGGAAGCCGAGGCAAGGAGCCCCGGACACAGCGCAGAGGAGCAGCCCCAAGACCACGAGGCAAAGTAGCAAGTGGGCATACAGGGGCAGAGCCCAAGGGACCATGTCACAGGGTGAGGACCAACGGAAGAGATTTGGTTTCTGGCTAAGGAGAAGCATTGCTGTGGACCAAGACGCATCGTTACTAATCCTGACTTGTGGCAACCTGTTAACTTCCCTAGGAAAGTCCAATAATGTTCAGTGTTGTCTGTGAGTCCTGTGGGATCATTGCTGTCAGGGGAAGCCAGCCCCTAACACATCATTACAGGTCCAGGGGGCGCAATTGTACAGCGATAATAAGTAATTTCGAAGCCAGCAGAAAAGTAGAGTGCTGAAGGAGGAACAGTTGATACCAGAATAGGGTCAAGAAAAGCGGGGGTTGAGGCCTGTCTTCTCGTGGCAGTCAGCCTTGGGCCGGGGAGGAGTGTGAGTCTCTTGCTCCCTGTGTAGCCTGATGTCACATCCACTATGCCACCACCATCATCATCATCATCAGACCCGAGAGTGGATCAAGTGGGGTTGCTGTTAGATGCTGTTAGTCGGCTCTGCGTGTAGAGAACCGGCGTACAACAGAAGACTATGCAGTTCTGCGTCCTTTTTCCACTTGTTGTGATTGAGCCCGTTGTTGCAGCCTCTGTGTCAGTCCATCTGCTCTGAGGTCTTCCCCCGTGTTCCTTTCCCCAAGACGGGTTGGTCTGTCCTTTTAGCAACCCATAGTACTTTCAAAATTCTTCACTGGTCTTACAATTCAAACACATCGCTTCTTCTTCAGTCTGCCTTATTCGTTGTTCAACTTTCACATACACATGAGGCAACTGAAAGTGCCATGGCTTGGGGGAGGTGCACCTTAGTTCACAAAATGATCTTCCCTTTGCATTTATAGTTTGGGGATGAGCCAGGGCTTGGGCAGAGTATATAAGAAGAATTTGGGGTATGTTTCTCCAGTTGGCAGAGTTATTGGAGTTTCTTCTCATACAACCACTCTCTGGTGGACATACTATTCAAACTCTGGTTCCTCTAGGTTTTCCTAAAGAGTTTTAGCCACCCATATGGCACAATCTTGACCTGCCCTTGAACAAAAAGCCAGTTGTCATTGTTCTAGCTTTAGGAACTATGTCAGTTCTAAAAGATATCAATACCATCCACTATTTAACCATTTTTTTTCTCTTGGGTAATTAAGGCCTTCCTCCCTTTACAGTTGCTTTTTAAAATTCAGTGTAAGGTATTCCAACTTCTTCCATATGGATAAATATTTTTCCCTGCCCCATGTATTAAATAGTCAGTCTCTTCTTTCCATGCTGATCTGACATGTTGTTACATATGCATAGATTTTGTGCTGATTGCAGTATCAGTTTTGTTCCTGCCTGTCATAACACAGTCTTGATCACTATAACTTCATAAATTCTATATTAATAGAGCAAGTTAATTATTCAGAAGCCTCTTACATTTGTCACTTCACTCATATACTTCCATTAGAAAAACATCACTTTATGAGAACCTCTGTGAGATAAAATTGGAATGATATTGAACTTGTAACAAAATTCCAGTTCTAAAGTTTTATAAGTTTTTGTAGGGGCCTTAAAATTTTTTAGATATTACTTATTAGTGGTAGTAGTTTTCCCATTTTCCTATTCTTGTACAGATTTTTGTGTATTAATTTTCTATCTAGTCCCCTTGCTAGCTTTTGCTCTTGTTTCTACACAGTCAATTCTTTTGTGTGATGACTCTCATTCTCGTTGTGTCTGAGGTTTCCTGATTAGATTCATGTTATGAATTTTTAAGGCAGAAGTACAACACTAGTAATATATTCTTCTTACATGAGACAGTGGGTGTTGGTTTATCTCATTCCTGGTGATGTGAAGTTTAATCACTTGGTCGTGATATTGATCAGGTTTTCTCAATGTGATAAATGATTATTTATAATTAATATCCTGAAGGGAGATTTGTTGAGACTATAGAATTGTGTTTCTCAGGAAGTTTTTATCACTGCCATTCACTGAATCAGTTTTTGTGATGTCAAAAAGGTGATTTTGTTTACTGCCATAATTTCTTCTCCATTAGTTGTGATTCTACAAAAACAATTCCCTGTTCACTACTTAATCATCATGTGTTTACATCAGAATGGACTCATGATTTTATTCAGTAGGAGTAGGAATATGCATTTGCTTCTCAGATTGTCTCAAGGGTCCAAGGGGGTGGGGGGCTTATCAGGCTGAGGTCGTTTTGTCAGGTGCCCAACATTCTCTATTACCTTACTTGCTGGCACAGCAAGATGTTCTAGGCCCATTTTGTCCTTTCCTAATGCTCGCCTGGAAGACAGCCAGTTCTCTAAGCAGTCTTAGTTCCTCACCAGAGAGAATAGTGGTCTTTGTCTCAAATAGGGCATTGCTTAATACCGTTCACATTCACCAGCAATCCATTCACCTTTAATCCAAAGCCAACATCCCAGGGTTCGTTATACACATAACCCTTTCCACACTGGGCAATTTCCTCCCCTATCGCTGAACACCCTGACTCCCACGAGCTCAATCTCAGAATCCTTTGTCCCAACCCGAAGCATCAACACAATTCGTTTAACTCTTTAGTGCGTGAAGATATCAAGGACTGTATAATTCTTCTTGCTATGATTGAACTACTGAACTCTAAATGGAACTGTATGTCATTAAAACGGTTGAAATAAAAATGGGTGGTGAGGGTGCAGAAGTTAAATGCTAGGCGGCTAAAGGTCAGTTGGGAACCTCAACTCCTAGCTGCTCCACCAGAGAAAGAAAGAGCAGCCGCATTTTGCTTCCTTGGAATCCCTGTGGAGTGGGTCTATCCTGTCCCACCAAGCCACTCTAAGTGGGGACCACCTCAATGACAAAGGGGTTGGGTGAAGATAGATGGCCAAAATAATAAGTTCCTGGGTTACAAACATTAGACCTTTAACCAGTGCTTACTCTTCAATGCTATGTAACTCTGCCCTTCTTAGAAGACAATTGAAATAACCCCTCCAAACCAAACCACCAATGCTGACTCAAATAGTGATCCTCCTGTGGGTTTGGGGAGTAGAAAGCCTAGACTTTCTCCAGTGGAGCTGCTGGTGGTTTCAAACTGCTAACCATGCAGATGGCAGCCCAACTTGTAACCACGACACCACCAGGGTTTCCAAGGAATGCACCACAATTACCTTCCCTTGCTATCTACCCACAGCCATCCAGGGGCTTCTAACTCATAGTGACTCTGGGGTTTCGAGGCTGTAAATCTTTATGGGGACATGAAACTTCGAGGCTTTTCTTGCACTAAATTAAGGCTACTTAAGAACCTGTTCTGACTTACCTATATATTCAAGACACACTTTTGAGAATCTCATTAGGAGCATGGGGACTACCTGTAGGAACGTCATCTGACACCAGCAGACAGCTTCAAACACCATCATCTCTACTTGACTGCTGTGTGTGACAGGGACTGAAGAGGGACTTTTGCCTGCTAAAGGAATGAGACCCTGAGAGAAAAGGCCTGGTGAACACTGGGTGAGCATCCTGACAGAACTGTAGCCTGAGCTACACCTGAAATTTCCTGACACAAAGCTACAGCCAAGATAAAAAATTAAAAAATATATGCAGCCAACCCAAGGGCAGGTCTGAGCGAATTCATCAGAAAGCTGCTTGATCATCTGCAGAAGTGTGATCTCCTCCCACTTTGTCTCTTCAAAAAACGGGGCAGGCAGATGGGGCAATACCTGGTGACAGTGCTCGACTCCTGATGACGGCCTGTGAAACCCTGGCCCAGATGGATGGCAGCTCCAATAGCATTGTTACATTGTTACTGTGTCCCTAACTGCCCACCTTGCAAAAACAGCCAGACTGCAATGGAAAATCCCCAAAGTGCCCCTACCCCAGACCAGTACTATAAAACCCTCTACCTCCTGTGAAATTCCCCCAGCTCAGGATGCTCCTGTCCCTTTCTCTGTACTTCCCTCCCCTCTGCATGGCGCGACTTCTCTGGCCTCAACTAGGGACCTGTGAACTTTGCCTAGAAGTTCTGAAATAAACCTTCAAACTATTCTCTGCCTTTGCCTTCTTTCTTTCCGCCGCCAAATCTACGTACTACTGGCAGTCCTTCAAGTCTTGCTGCCTGTGCCTGGATAGCTTGAATCTCTCTACAGAGGACTACCTGGCGGCCCTCAAGACTTGAGGGACTGCCAGTGTCTCACAACTCTCTCACGGGGGTGAGTACTGTTTTATAATTTAACTGTTCATTTCTTGTGTTATATGTCTATCTTTATCAAATTATTTGCAATCTGGTTTTGTCTCTCTAGAGCCCTAACATAGTACTAGAAGCTTGAACACACACAGCCAACTCCTCGTGAAGGGGCATGGATACAATGGAGACCCAAAGCTCACCTGCAAGGTAATTGGTCAATCCCTCTGGAAGGGGCCACACAGAGGGATGAAAATTGAGGGTGTGGTATGGCACTGATGAACCAATAAATAACCTATAGTTCTTTAACACTTTCTTCCCTCACTATTATGTTTTTTGTTTCACCTTATTAAGCATGTAAGTATTGCATATGTTCATCTGTATATTTAAGATCAGTTGGTACAGAAAAGTCTAGATAACCCTGGAGAAACAGTAACAGGAGTAATGGTTCCCTGCGAGTATGGGAAGTGAGGGAGATAAGATGGGAATGGAAAGCATTGATGATTGTTTAACTCCTCATGTGACTGAATATATTGGATTGTGTAAGATATGTCAATAAAACTATTATTAAAAAAAGAAATAAACACTGAATTCTTAGTAAAACAAAAAGCAACAAACCAAACTCACTGCGCTCCTACCGAGTCTGTTCTGACTCACAGTGACCCTATAAAGGCAGGGTAGGTAGAACTGTGGGTTCACAGGAGCATAACTTTACTGGAATAGAAAGCCCCCTCGTTCTCTCGCAGGGCAGCTGGTGGTCTCGAACTGCTGACCTTGTGGTTAGCAGCGCAAACCACTGCGCAACCACGGGCAACGGTGGGGGTGGGGAACAACCTAAACTCGACAGCGTGGGAGGCAGCTGCAAAGTCACAGCGGGGCACCCACACTCCAGAGGGAAGCAGGAGCCTGGCGGGTCTGCAGGAAGTGCTTCAAGTTGCCTGACCATCTGACACTCGTTGAACGAAGTCGTCCCTCGCTGCCCTAACGTCAGCCCAGCAAGCGTCCTCCACTGGTTTGCTGTTCTAGCCAAGGACAACTTCCGTTGCACCCCGCGCAGGACTCAGCGTCAGGCGGAGTTCCACCACGCATGCTTGTAACCTGACCTTTCCCTCTCGTCCCCCACCCACGTCCGGAAGCCGCACGCCACGCGCATGCGCGCCCGTGGCAGCCGGAAGCCCGCTTTCACCCGTTCCCCCGCAGGCGTTTCCGGCGGCGAGGGGGCGTCTGAGCGGGGCGGCCCGGAAGCTGCTCGGCTTCCTGCCTTCAACTCCGCACTGGCGGAAACTGGGCACCAGAAAGGAGGTTCCGGGCCGGGCCGGGCTGGAGACGGCGGCATGGAGGCCGGGACCGAGGGCCCGGGGCTGACTTGCCGCCCGACTCTGGCCTCTTCCTGGGCTGCGCCGTGCGGGACGCTGGCCCAGAGTCTGCTTCTCAGCCGCGGTGCTCTCGGCGCCGGGGAGTTCGACTGGGAGCAGCTGCTGGCGCCGCCCGCTCCGGGGTGTGTCCGGCCGGCCGGGACGGGGGCTGCTGCGCCGGTGACAGCCGCGTCCCCGGGGACCGTGCGGGGGAGCGGGGACCCCGGGCCGGGAGCGGGGGTGGAGCTGGAGGCAGCTGTGCGCGGCCAGCGGGCGGGGGCGGAGATCGGGGTGTTCCGGGGTCAAGGTGGCCGGAAGGCGAGATTTGGGGTCCGGCGAGAAAGGACGGGCATCCAGGCAAGTCCGACTCAGCGTGCCGTTATTCAAAACCAGAACAACCGCAAACCAAGCTTACTGTTACAAGACAATCCTGACTCACAGCGACCTATCGTGCACAGGGAGCGTGTGAGCTCGGCGTGTGGGGAGCCCGGAAGGCAGGCCGCCTCAACGCTCGGAGTTTCTCGGTGTTTCCCTGCGCTGATCAGCATCTTAAGTTGACAGTCGGGAAAGTGCAACTGTAGAGAACCCCGTGAACTTAATTTTGTAAAAGATAAATACCCAAAACCAAATTCACCGCCATCAAGGCGATGCCGACTCATAGCAACCCTATAGGACAGAGGAGAACTGCCTGTGGATTTAGGAGACTGTTACCCGAGTAGAAAGTTCTCATGGTCTGTGGAGCGGCCGGCGGTTTGAACTGCAGACCTTGCTGATCCCAGCGCACCATTTGACTGTCCACCGTAGGCAGCCAGTCTATGTATTTAAATGGAGAGACAATTACAGGGAGTTGAGCAGAATGTGGACGGTCAAGGAAGACTATAAAGCATCAATTCCTTAGAAATTCTGCACTGAGAATTAGGTGGGCGGTTGGTAAGCTGCTTGGATTACAACTGTTGATGAACTCTCTTTCCCTATGATCTAAAACGTGGGTCAAGCTAGTGGTTATTATAGGTGCTGTTCAGTCTGTTTGGACTGATAGTGACTGTATAACAGACCAAGCTTCCTCTTCCGGAGACGCTGTGTGGAGGCATTCAAAATGGTTCAGCGTCTGACCTACCGGCGTAGGCTGTCCTACAACACAGCCTCTAACAAAACTAGACTGTCCCGAACCCCTGGTAACAGAATCGTGTACCTGTATACAAAGAAGGTTGGGAAAGCGCCAAAATCTGCATGTGGCGTGTGCCCGGGCCGACTTCGAGGGGTCCGTGCTGTGAGACCCAAAGTTCTCATGAGGTTGTCCAAAACCAAAAAACATGTCAGCAGGGCTTATGGTGGGTCCATGTGCGCTAAATGTGTCCGAGACAGGATCAAGCGTGCTTTCCTGATTGAGGAGCAGAAAATCATGGTGAAAGTGTTGAAGGCACAAGCACAGAATCAAAAGGCTAAATAAATACAAATGAAGCTTGTTTGAGTAATAAATGACTTGTTCTGTTAAAAAAAAAAACCCAGACTGAAACACTCTCTTCCCTGGTCCCACATGTTTTCTACATTTGAGCCTTAAAAAACAAACAAACTATTCAATGCTTTTACTGGGGCTCGTGCCTCTTATCACAATCCATATATCCATTCATGTGTCAGCACATTTGCACATATGCTGCCATCATCATTTTCAAAGCATTTACACCCTCCACTAGATCAGGTGTTAATCTCATCCCGTTCCTGCTTGTTAGCAGGTAATGCCCTCCAAATAGGGACAGCAGCTACAAGCAGATGAAATCCAAACTCAGTAAGGCTTTATGGCTGGAAGGGCCATATTCCTTGAGTATAACTGAGTGATTGTTGAGGTGAACTTGAGTGATGTCATCAGAGACCAGGGTAAAGGCAGTGAGCTGCACATCAAAGCCTTGGATTTTAGTTCGGCTCTTTTGCTGACTGGCTGAGTGGCCTTGGGCAAGTCTTTTTACCTCTTTGGTCTAACCTCATGTGTAAAATTTGGAGGATGAAGAAAATAAATCCGTGGAGTGTGTGTGTGTGTGTGTGTGTGTGTGCACGCGCGCTCTCAAATCCTTCCTGCAAATCTCATAGTCAGTCATGAGACCAACTTTTTTCTTTTACTGGCTACATCCCCATACCTGTGAACACCCCCCCCCCCCACACACACACACCACACCCTTCCCACGTCTACTTTCTCCATCCTCCCAAAACATGAAATGCCATTTGGTTGACACCCATTTTCTCATCATTTTCTCTTTGCAAGTTCGCAACTGAGTCAAGTACTGTTGCTATCTATCGCCTCCCCCTTCTCTTTTTCTTTCCTTCCCCCGCGCTGGGTATTCCTAGGATCCCTGGCTCGGTCTCCTCATCCTTCCGTGTACTCTCAATCCCATGCCTACGTAGGTAGACCAAAAACCAAACTCCATGCCTTCGAGTCGATGCCAGCTCATCGCTACCATGTGAGACAGGGAGACCTGCCCCTGTGGGTTTACCAAGAGTGTAACAGGAGTAGAAAACCTCGCCTTTACCAAGGAGCGGCTGGTGGTTTGGAACTGCTGACCTTGCAGATCACTGCCCAAGGCAAAACCACTATGCCACCAAGGCTCTGCTCAGAAGGTAGATATCCAGAAAATATGTAGCACACATCTGTACACCAACAGCGTGTCTACAGCTTCATTCTTCATAGCAGAATCTGGGAACCAGCTAGGCCAATGTTTCCCAAAGTGGATCTGGCAGACACTGGAATGACGGGGAAATGGCACCCAAAACAGATACCTCCACTTTATCCTGGGCTACAGGGTGATAACACAAAAGTTTTTAATTGCCAGGGGACATGGAGTAATTTTTTTCCCCTTAAAAGTGCAGGAGTGGGGAGGGTGGGGGCTGAAAAGGCCTGTATTGATATAGTTTAATAGTGTGTAGCATTGACAACTAACAAATTCGTTCTCCACACCGGAAGCTGCATCTCCTGAAAGAAACGAGTGCAGGCTGTATGCTTCTGGCTGTAAGGTAACAAAAGTGCCAATGTTGTCTTTCCAGAGCCCGAGGGGAGGCCCCTCCCGGGCATTGGAAATGGTCTGGTCTCTGGCCAGTTGACACACAAGCTTGGGGGTGGAAGCAGTTCACTGCACAGCGAGGAAAAGATGAAAGTGAGGTTTTGGGGCTGGAGCCTCCGAGAGGAGAGAGTGAGAGCCCTCCTTGGGGCTCACTGCCCAAGTCCAGGCGGCTCGAAGAGGTCTGGGCGAAAGTGAGAGACCGCGAGTCATAGGCAGGGATAGCGGCAATTATACAGTCCCAGCCACCGCTACCAGGATTCCTGGTGACACCGAGAAGCCCCTGGCTGGCTGACAGGTTGGCGTCCCAACACATGGGGCTTCTCTGGAGCTGGCAAACCTGATGCCGAGGGAGGGAGCGTGGACGCTTGTGCTCAGGGATGAAGCTCAGAAGGGGAGGAGGAGGAGGTGGGGAGAGAGGAAGTGGCCTTCCCTGGTGAAGATTGAAATCGACCACGAGACCAAAAACTGCATGAACTATTGCTCCGTAAATTTTCACCCAAATTTACAGGAGAAAAGCTCGGTTTTAAAATCATGGATGAGAAAGCCACGTGGGGCCCTTCTACTCTGTTACCCACCCCTACCTCAGGGCAGGGGAGCAATGCTTTGGGCCCAGATCCACTCAAGGGCCCCCAACAACATAGGCTTTGCCAAAGTGGGTACCTGGGCTCGCCCCCCAACTTGCCCTCGCTCATTTCAGCTTCACCAACAGCCGGTTCATGCAGAACTCTTCACAGATGAGAAAGCCAGGGCTTGGACAGGCACCATACACACAGGAAGCCAGGGCTCACCAGCCCGTTGAGCCTGCCTGATGATGGGGAGCGGGGCCAGCAAGGGGCAATGACGCTGAGTCAGAACAGCCCTGTAGGGCAGGGTCAAACTGCTGCTGGGAGGTTCGGAGACTGTTAATCGAACCCCTAACTTTGCCGTCAGCAACCCCAGGCTTAACCACTAGACCACCAGGCTCCCTTGTGCACAGAGAGGCACACCATCTATGGAAACATCTCAGTGAGGGGAAGAGACCACAAGCAGCCATCCCTCATAGTTCCAACTCACACACAAAGCCGACTTACCCCACCCCACCCGCCCCCAGTCCCTGCTATGCTGTTCCGGATACATGCGGGTCGCATAGCGTCCTATCCCTTCGCATAACCCAGGGTACAGGAGGGAGGCATGACTGCATAGGGCACGCGTTTTTTCCTCTCTCTCGAACCATGGAGTGTGTGTGTGTGTGTGTGTGTGCGCGCGCGCGCGCGCTCTCAAATCCTTCCTGCGAATCTCACAGTCAGTTATGAGACCTATTTTTTTAAAATGACTTTCTTAGCAAGCAGATTTCAAACTTACAATATTTTATCCTAAGGTATTGTTTTAGGTTAACATACAGCTGGGCTTCAAAATATTTCAATTCCATTTTCCCACGAATTTTTGGAACTCCCCTCATATAGTCTTAGCCTCTAAAATGGTTTAAGTAAGTGATTGATTCATTCAGTAAATATTTGCCTGTCAATGGATGCCACACCCCATAGTAAGAATGAGTCGTTCAAAATAATGCCCCCCCACCCCACCCCCACACTTTTAATATTTTAGTGTGAGTTAGGAGAGACAAAGAATAGACAGACTGAATGAATAAAACATGGAATATCTGATGGTGAGACATGCTATGTTAAAGGCGAAACTGAGGAACAGGGAGGAAGATGGACATAACTGACAGGAAACGGGAGAGCAGAAACAGAAATAGCTTTGTGTGTGTGGAGGGGGTGGTGGTGGTGGAGTTGACTCCCAGATGAGGTTCTGTGACCTAGGCCAGCAGGTTAGGGAAGTGTACCCAGCAGCTGGGGGTGAGGGTTTTTAAAGGGGTAGTGAGGAATGCAGGGCAATTAGCATATGGGGTCCAGAAACCAGGAGAATGGCTTGTGGCCTCCTTGCTGTGGCTTTCTCTGTGGCAGGAACATCTGGTGGCCTTTGGGATGTGCAGGGAAGTACCTGCAGGGCCCGGACCTGCTTCAGCTTCATCCAAACGGGGGCTGCCTAGTTCAGACCCGCCCCAAACAGTCTGAATTGTCTAGAGAAACAAAACCAGCCACACCCATCTGGGTACAAGAAATAATTTTATATCAAGAAGTCGTCCCTGCCCAGTCCAATGTGAGTCCCCAAGTCTGATGGTAGCCAGGACCCTCGTCAGAGCCACAGAGCTGCAGAAAAGCGAAGCAGGGAGACACAAGCTGGTGGGTACAGTCTGTGGATCCAGGTTGGTAGAAACAAGGCAGTGCACTGACAGCTCTGTCAGGTGGCCCCGTGAGGCTGTCTCCGGAGGCATACACAGTCTCCGTGAAGTCCCGGTGAGGAAGAAGGCGAGGGGTTGGAGAGGGAGGGAGAAGTTCCCAGTTTCTCCCCTATAAATAGGCCACATCCCTAAGGAAGCATCATCACCTTGTGACTTGACTGACACATGGAAATGGGAAAGAAATTGCTTTTCATAAAGATAGGCAACGACCCGTGTGATTGCTGTGAGTTGGAGTCAGCTGGCAGGCAGTTGGTGTCTGGTTGGTAATTTTTCCTTCGCATTTCTATTATTGATTTGGTAGTATAATTACTTTGTAAGCATAATACTGTATAGTTCCACATGGTCAAAGGATTTTGACTTCAGATTTTCACGATTTTCCATTTAGTCATTCACTCATGCAGCAAGTATTATATTAACCGCCTTTGAAATGAACAAGGAACAAGGGTGGGAGGGTTGGGGAGAGAGGGGAAAAAGAGGAGCTGATACCAAGGACTCAAGTAGAAAGAAAATGTTTTTAAAAGGATGATGGCAACATATGTACAAATGTGCTTGACACTATGGATGTATGGATTGTTATAAGAGCTGTAAGAGTCCCCAATAAAATCAATGCTGAATTAAAAGTAATGAAATATACCAGGAACTGATTTATGCACTCTGGGGGACAAAAAATGACCAATTAGCCTACAGCCTGCCTTTTAGGATCTCTACCACCTCCTTGGGGACATTAACACATGTGATCAGCAGAGGTTCCTGACGGAAGTGGCCTTCTAGGTGGACCTTCGAAGGAGAGTGGTGGGATTTGGAAGTAAATTGGGAGGAGGCCATTCTGAATAAGCTCTTCAGAGCTGGGAGGAATTGGTTGTAACCAGGAGGGAGAAAGTTCATGTTGCTGGGAACAAAGGCAAAGTCTAAGAGTCCATTGGGACTAGATTATAACTTGGCACCATCTTTTTAAAATGTACAAATGTCTTTGAGCTAAATTTAAGAACTGTAACCCACTGTTAGGAGTGTAAGGTGACCCAGAAGTAAATGTGAGTCAGAAGAAAGTGGGAGTACTGGAGAGAGCCCAGCTACACAGTTACTTCTTTCCCCCAACGAGGGGTACCAAGAGCCTGAAATTGTACCGTCACCTGATACTGGCCTGAGACACAAAGACGGTGGACTTGGCAGCTCACTGACCAGTTGTATTCCAGAGAACGGGGTGTCAGGATGCTGCTGTGTGTCAGAAACTGAAACCAAGGCCATAGAGAATTTGGGACAGCAGAAAAGAAGTTTAATTTGGGGCATGCTTAAGTTTGGACATGACTACAAAGGGGGTGCCCCCCTCAAACCAGAGAAGCTCCTCTAGGCAGAGTTTTCATAGCAAGCATTTTTCCCACTAGCCAAGCATTGAGCAACTTGCTCTGAGTTAGTGCACCCAGTGGCATGGCCTGAGAAGGTCCTCTGGTCACAGTGAATTTTTTCATAAAAGCAGTTTTGCTCAAACCTCATTTTTTGTTTTTAAAAATAATTTCATTGGGGGCTTGTACAGCTCTTATCCCAATCCAGACATACAGTAGAACCCCAGTACTCGACCCAGTCAGTACTTGACATAATTGGATTTCAACACGAAATGTTGAGAAAATTTTGCATCGGAGCTCAAACGAAACATCAGAATCCAACCTGATGCACGTGATTTTTGTAAACAAAAGCAGTTTGTGTTCCAGTCACTTGGCATTGTTAGTGCGCATTGTTTAAACCTTTCAGCTGTGTTCCTGTTGGGAAATCAGCCCCTAACACATCACGGGTCAGGTAGGCACAATTTTACAGCAATAATAAGTACAGATTGTAGTAAAGTCATAGAGTGAGAGATAGAAGAGAGATTGAAATAATGGAGTCAGACACATTTCATGGTAGCAATGCTCACCTCAGCCTCACTCAGTGGTCCACATGGAGAGAGAGTGAGATTTATTGCTAACCAAAGCTTTTTTATTCTCTGGGGACATGCAAGCCCCCTAATTACAGGTAAAGACATACATCGCAGGAAAGGGTTGTTGTATAGGTAATACAGTAATGGGAGGGGGGTGATCTAGGGGTATCTACATAATAGGAAGAGGAGGGGTTTGGGGTATACATGTGACGAGGGGTTGGGGGTATCATGTGACAAGATGAGCGGATCCTAGATTCAGGATGGCAGCTTAACTTTGGATGTCAGTGAGCCTGTTTGACCTGTTCTCTGGCTCACTATAGAAACCATATCAGTAGGATGTAAACCCACCTACAGGAACCAAGCTAATGGTCACAAGCCTTTAGGCAGAAGTAGCCCTTTGTCCTTAACAGCAGGGAGCGGGGCCTACCTGTGGTGGGCCCAGACAGTAGTCTGGCAACTGACTGCCTTCGGGAGGATGTCTCTAAGCATCTGACCTCCCACCATATGCTGGCAAAAAGCCTCCGATGTTTGGGATGTCTTTGGGTGAGACAAAGCTAGGGAAAAGTCTCTTTATAATCCCACATGTTCCAAGCATTTTGCTATACTTTTCTTAGATTTTTTTCTTAGTTGTTTTTTAAAAATCATTTTACTGGGGGCTCATACAGCTTATCACAATCCATATATACATCCAATGTGTCAAGCACATTTGTACATTTGTTGCCATCATTCTCAAAACATTTTCTTTCTACTTGAGTTCTTGGTATCAGCTCATTTCCCCCCTCCTTCCCCGCCCCCCTCCCTCATGAACCTTTGATAATTTATAAATTATTTTGTCATGTCTTATATTGACTAATGTCTCCCTTCACCCATTTTTCTGTTGTCCATGCCCCAGGGAGGCGGTTATATTTAGGTCCTTGTAATCAGTTCTGCCTTTTTAACCCACCTTAACTCCACCCTCCCAGTATTGCCACTCTAACCACTGGTCCTGAGGAGTTCATCTGTCTTGGATTCCCTGTGTTTCCAGTTCCTATTTGTACCAGTGTACATCCCCTAGTCTAGCAGGATTTATAAGCTAGAATTGGGATCATGATAGTGGTGGGCAAGAAGCATTAAAGAACTAGTGGAAATTTGTATGTTTAATTGTTGCTACACTGAATGCTGACTGGCTTGTCTCCTCCCCAAGGCCCTTCTGTCAGGGGATATCCAGTTGCCTACAGATGAACTTTGGGTCCCCACTATGCACTCCCCCTCATTCACAATGATAAGATTTTTTGTTCTTTGATGCCTGATACCTGATCCCATTGACACCTCATGATCACAGGCTGGTGTGCTTTTTCCATGTGGGCTTTGTTGCTTCTCAGCTAGATGATCGCTTGTTTATCTTCAAGCCTTTAAGACCCCAGATGCTATATCTTTTGATAGCCAGGCACCATCAGCTTTCTTCACCACATTTGCTTATGCATCTGCTTTGTCTTCAGCAATTGTGTCCGGAGGTGAGCATCACGGAATGCCAGTTTAATAGAACAAAGTGTTCTTGCATTAACAAACCTCGTTTTGTTTTGTTTTTTTACGATGGCCAATTTAAGAAACCAATGTGCTCCTGTGAAATTTTGTTTCCTTCTTGGGAAAAATGCCACAGAAACTGTTGGTATGTTGAACACAGCTTACAAGGACAGTGCTATGGGAAAAACTCAAGTGTATGAGAGGTTTTCTCATTTCAAAAAAGGTGAAAAAGTCGATTGATAACAAACCTTGTTCTGGATGTCCATCAACTTTCCCAATGGATGAAAATGTCAGCAAAATCTATGCATTTGTGCTCAAAGACCGATGACGATAGACTATTGAAGAGATGGGGAAGTTATCTGGACTATCTTGGAGCTGAATTCAGTGAATTTTAATTGAAGATCTGGGATTGAAAAGTGTTGCAGTGGAACTCAGGGAAGATGGTCATGGAGTGACACATACCAGAGGAACTGCAGAATCCAGCCCAGGAGAGTTTTTTAGAGGGAAACTCAACACTGCTGGAACACAGAAGGAGCATCATAAAGATAAGTAGGCACAGACCCACTGGGTTTTGAGGGGCTGGGGACTTTGGGCTTACCTCAATGGAGGCTGGTTGGGGTTTGACCTTGGCCCCACCACTGTCTCTGCCAGAGCAGGGACCATTTGGAGCCTGTAGGGTGGCTTGGTCTTAACACAGCCACAGCTTGCCACTGCCGCCTTGGAGCAGGGACTAAACCCTTGCAGTTCCACTGATGGGGATCGCCACTCAGCTACATTGTTGCTTTGTTTCCATATCCTCACTATATCCACCCCCTACCCTGCCCCCTACAGGCTCATCGGACTTGATTTTTAACTTTTTCCCCTCATCTTTGCCTCTTTCTTGGTCTCTCACACTCTACTGCTAACCTCCAGACCACTTCCCTTAGCCTAGGGCATTTATGCCTGTGCCACACTCAGCTAGGTGAGCTCCACCCTGGGTAGCTAGCCCGAGACTTGGCAAAGGCCCTGCTGACCCCCACCAGGGGATACTCTGCTCAACTTCTTACTGGGGAATTCCTGCCTGTGTGCCTGGGGGTATAAGGTAGCTCAGCCAACACTCCTCAACAAAAGCTGCTGCAGGAGCCTCTGCCCAACCTCCACAACACCAAAGCAGGCAACCCTTGTGGGTCACTCCCCTGAGAGGGAAGCCACAGGAGGATAAAGTGGTAGGTTAATTCCGTAGTGAAATAAGCTATAGGCAGTTCGAAGAAGCACTCCTATAAGTCTCCCAGAGAGAGGCAGTGCTTTTCGACTCCCTGGAAAATGGCACTGGCTCATCTAAAGCAACACAACGCAAACAGCCATCAGCCCCAGCGACCTCAACAAAAAAACCGGGAGAAACAAAAGGCAATGCCAAAAGATGTCCTGAACATAATGACATGCACAGAGGAAGCAAACATTGAGCTGCCACAGAAAGAAACTTTCAGAATGCTAGTTGGAGTCATCAAGGATATGAGGGAAACAATACAGAAAAAGGATAAAATGATAGAAGAGGTAAAAGCCATAAATCAAAGAGAAATAGAGGAGCTTAGAGAGGAGATAACAAAAACCAGTAGCACATTCACAGACCCCGAGAAGCGACTAGGGGAATCAGAGAACTGCATCAGTGACTTGGAGGACAGCCAAGCAGACTTTAACAAATGCGAACAAAAAATCTAATAAGATCATCAGAGAAGCTGAAGAAAACTTAAGAGCTATGTCTGATGTTATGAAGTGGAACAACATTACAATTACTGGCTTACCGGAGGAAGTCATCTGCAACAATAGTGAGAGAATTCTTGGAGGAAAGCTTCCCCAGCTTAGTGAATGAAAACCAGGCAACCATTCAGGAGGCTGAAAGAACCCCAGCAAGATTACATCCCAAGAAGAAGTCACCAAGGCACATAATAGTTAAATTATCCAACTTTGAGGAAAAGGAGAAAATCATGAGAGCAGCTAGGGAAAAACAAGCAATCACATATAAAGGTTCCCAAATAAGAATATGCTCACACCTATCAGCAGAAACTATGAAGAAGAGGAGAGAGTGGAGTAACATATTCAAAAAATTGAAGGAAAACAATGCAAGCCCCAAAATACTCTACCCAACCAAATTATTGATCATATAGATGGAGAAGTAAGAGTCTCCCAAGACAAGGAAAAACAAAGAATATGTTAGAAGACACCAAGCCCTACAGAGATCCTTACCGACCCAATATGGGCAGAAGAACAACACTCATCAAGCATAAATAAGAGACCGCCACATAGAACAATCTCACTAAGAGGGCAACAAAGAGACAACAGACCCCAAGATAGCATTGGCTTAAGAATGGAAAGAAGTCAAGAATGATACACACATGCACAACACACTAATGAGAAAGGAAAGTAGGAAAACTCTCCACACAAAAGGTATACGATGACATCACAGAGTCCGCAGATGGAAATAGTAACCCTGAATATCAATGGTCTGAACTCAGGCATTAAAAGACTGAGACTAGCAAACTGGCTTAGAAAACACAACTGCTGCCTACAGGAGACACATCTCAAGGCTACAGACAAAAATAGGCTGAGAATCAAAGGCTGGAGAAGGTCATACCAAGCAAACAGCAATACAAAAAGAGCAGGGGTTGCAATCCTAATCTCAGATAAAATTGACCTCAAAGTGCAAATCATAAAAAGAGATAAGGAGGGACACTATATAATGCTCAAGGGAATGGTAGGCGAAGAACCACTAAGCATTCTAAACATATATTCCCCGAATGAGAGACCGGCTGAATACAACAACCAAACACTCCAAAAGATTAAAAAAGAAACCACAGACTCGACAATTATAGTGGGCGACTTCAACACACCACTCTCTGAGAAAGATAGATCACAGGGAAAGAAACTCAACAAGGAGGCTAGAGAGCTAAACACTACAATTAGACAATTTGACCTGATAGATATTTACAGAGCTTTTCATCCAAATACAAAAAATTTCACATTATTTTCAAGTCCATATGGCACATATTCTAAGATAGACAACATGCTGGGGCATATGGCAAATCTACATAAATTTAAGCACATTGAAATAAGTCCTACTAATAGCAAAAGAAAAATTATAAGAATCAGGGCTGAGATCCAGGAGAGGGAAAATAAGAAAACTATGGAAAAAACTAATATCGCTAAAAGTTGGTTCTTTGAAAAGATAAACAGAATCGATAGACCATTGGCAAACCTGACCAAAGAAAGGAGGGAACAAATCTCAATAGAAAGAATAAGGGATGAAAGAGGGGTCATTACAACAGACCCTAATGAAGTCAAAAGGATAGTTACACAGTACTATGAAGGATTGTATTCCAATGAATTCAACAATTTGGAAGACACGGACAAATTCTTGGAAAAACAATCCCTCCCTAGACTATCCTCGGTGGACGTCAAGAATCTCAACAGACCCATAGCAATAGAAGAAATAGAAAAGGTTATCAAGGGAGTACCAACAAAAATTCCCCTGGACTAGAGGGCTGCACTGGAGAATTCTGCCAAGCATTTAGGGAAGAACTAACACCAATCCTATACAAACACTTCCAGAACATAGAAAAAGATGGCAAATTCCTGAACTCCTTCTATGAAGCTAGTATAACTCTGATACCAAAACCAGGCAAGGATCCCACAAGAATTGAGAACTACAGACCAATATCCCTAATAAACATCGATACAAAAAATCCTTAACAAAATACTAGCCAACAGAATACAAAAGTATATGAAACAAATAATTCACCATGACCAAGTGGGATTCATACCAGGGATGCAGGGAAGGTTCAACATATGAAAGACCATTAGAATTATTCATCATATTGACGTGAAAAACTATAAGAACCACACAATTATATCAATAGATGCAGAAAAAGCATTCGACAACATTTAACATCAATTCCTGTTTAAGACACTTGAGAAGATAGGAATGGAAGGACAATACAAACTATATTTGAAAAACCAAGAGCCAACATGGTAATCAATGGAGAAAAGACTAACACAATCCCACTGAAAAAGGGGACCAGACAAGGATTTCCCTTGTCCCCACTCTTGTTTAATATCATGCTGGAGGTTTTAACTAACAGCATAAGGCAAAGAAGAGACATCAAACGTATTCGTCTGGGGAAGGAAGAGGTGAAACTATCGTTATTTGCAGATGATATGATTTTATATATGGAAAAATCCCAAAAGTTCCACAAGGGGAGTACTGGAAGCAATAGCGGAGTTTGGCAAAGTTGCAGGATACAAGATTAACAAACAAAAGTCCATCGGACTGTTATATACATCAAATAAGACCACAAAAGAGGAGCTCAGAACGGTGGTATCCTTCACAATAGCCAAACATAAATTGAAATATCTAGGGATATACCTGACTAAAAGAACAAAAGATCTATATAGGGAAAACTACAGAACACTATTGTAAGAAACCAAGAGTGACCTCAACAAATGAAAGAATATTGCATGCTCGTGGATTGGAAGACTCAATATAGTCAAGATGTCAGTTTTGCCAAAGGCACTCTATAAGTTTAATGCAATCCTGATACAATTATCCTCATCTTTCTTCAAAGAAATGGAAAAACTGATTACCAACTTCATATGGAGAGGGGGCAAGCCCAGAATTAGCAGAGAACTTCTCAAGAAGAAGGACACCATGGGAGGGCTTGCTTTACCTGACTTTGGCACATACTATATGGCCACGGTTGTCAAAACTGCATGGTATTGGTACAATAACAGATACTCAGACTAATAGAAAAAAACTGAAAATTCAGGAATAAAATCATCAGCATACAGACAACTGATCTTTGATAAGGGCCCCAGAAATATCAAATGGGAAGCAGATATCCTCTTTAACAAGTGGTGCTGGAAAAATGGATATTTACCTGCAGAAAAATGAAGCAAGACCCTTATCTCACTCCATGCACAAGAATAAACTCAAGGTGGATCACCGACCTTGAAATTAAACCCCCAAATATTAGGGCCATTAATGAGGGAATTGGGACCAACTTGAGAACTTTGGCACAGGGAGTAGATAGGCTATCTGAAATAGGGAAGGACACAAACACAGAGGAGGCACAAATTGACAAATGGGATATCCTGAAGATAAATAACCTGTGTACATCAAAAGAATTAACCAAGAGAGTAATAAGAGAGTCCACAGACTGAGCAGACACATCAGACAAAGGCCTTATTACTAAAATCTACAATACTCTGCTAGCTTCCAAAAAGAAAAAGAAAAGACGAATTGCCCACTTGAGAGGTGGGCAAAGAAGTTGAACAGAAGTTTCACAGGGGCAGAAATTTGAATGACCAACAAACATATGAGAAAATGTTCCCGATCTTTAGCCATAAGAGAAATGCAAATTAAAACAACAATGAGGTACCACCTAACACTCTCAAAGGTAGCCCAATTCAAAAAATCAGAAAGCAACAAGTGTTGGAGGGGCTGTGGGGAGACAGGAACTCTCATCCACTGCTGGTGGACTTGTAAGTACGTACAGCCACTATGGAAATCGATCTAGCGAGATCTAAAACAGATGGAAATTGAGTTACCATATGACCCAGCAATCCCCCTACTGGGCATATACCCCAAAGAGGCAAGAAACAAACCAAGACCATTCCTCTGTGCTCCAATGTTCATTGTGGCACAGTTCACAATTGCAAGGAGTTGGAAGCAACCCAAATTTCCATCAACTGACGATTTGATTAAAAAACTGTGGTATATACATACAATGGAGTATTACACATCACTAAAAAGCAGTGATGAACGTATGAAGCACATAGCGACATGGGAAGAACTGGAGGAAATCATGCTAAGTGAAGTAAGTCAGGCACAAAAGGACTAGTACAACAGGAGCATTGAAAAATAAATGCAAAAGACGCATAGGGAAAAAGCTACTGTATACAAACATTCTTGGGGTGAGAACCGTGTAGTATGGCAGGGACCAGATCAAATCCAGGGATGCACATAGTAGACAACTGGGGAGGAGGTGGGGGAAAAGGATGAAAATAAGGAAGAAATGGGTAGGGGGGCATGGGGTGTTAACCCACCCAAGGGGAGGGTATTGTTTATATCTCCACAGGGAAAGAGGGACCAGACTTCAACCCAGTGACCCAAGGTATGAATGCAGCATTCTGATATGGAGTCGGGAACCAGTGGAGAGGTCTGGGGGGGCTGGCCCCAGTACCAAATACCAAGTAGATGACTGCCCCTCCCCCTAGAAGAATTTATTTCAAAGGACGGCGTTGAATCTGCAGCTCCAGGAGAGGGACATATCTGATTGGAGCACACGGGAGCAGACGAAGGGGGAGGAGGAGAGAGTGGAGCACATCCTAGCCCACCAGGCCTTGAGGACGATGACCCTAATTAGAGCAGGAAGTCCACAGAGAGGACCACATGGCCAACCCCACTATGAGACATGACGTACCTCACTTACCCATGGCCCTGTGAGGGACAGCACCGGAGACACAGTGTGGGAATTGCGCCTGACCTGATCCCACCACATCGAGGCAAAGCACTTGGGGAGTGCAGTGGAACATCAGGGGAATGGAGTGGCAAGGTCCCTAGGGAATGCTGAAGGAGGACTTTGGGGCCAGGGCCAACAAATGATCTTGAACTAACTACAAGCTTTTCTTTCTTGTTGTGTTTTGTTTTGTTCTTTGTCAGTGGTTTGTTGTTATTGTTTTGTTGTATATTGTTGCTTGGTTTTGCTCTGTCTTGTTTTTGTGCATGTTATTATCTCCACAGGTCTGTCTAAATAAGATAGGCTGGATGAACAATCTGGAGGAAAAACAACAGGACTGACAGTGCCCGGGGGTAGGGTGGGGGGCGGATGGGATAGGGGGAGGTGGAGGTTAAGAAAGTGGTGTTAACAAACCTAGGGATAAGGGAACAACAAGTGATCCAAATTGTGGTGAGGTGGATGTGGGAAGTCTGGTAGGGCATGATCAAGGGTAATGTAACGAAGAAGTATTGCTCAAACCCATGTGGGGATGGAGCATGATAGTGGGACAGGAGGAAAGTCAAGGGAAATAGAGGAAAGAGCTGGGAGGTAAAGGGCATTTATAGAGGTTTAGACAAAGACATGTACATATGCAAATATATATATATATATATATGAATGTACAGATGTGCTTTGCACAACTGATATATGTATGGATTGTGATAAGAGTTATATGAGCCCCTAATAAAATGTTTTTTTTTTAAAAGATAAAAAGAAAAGTGTCGCTGTGAAATTTGTGCCTCAGGCTCTGACTGACCAGGAAAATGAGCATCGAGTGGAAACATGCCTTGCTTTGATAGAACAGCTCCTAAGTGACCCAGACTTTCCCCCCCAAGGTCATTACTGGTGATGAGACATGGTGCCATTCTTAGTATCCCGAAACAAAGCATCAATCAAGCTAGTGGAAGACCCATCATCACCATACCCCCAAAAAACCTTGTCAAGTGAAATCAAAGATCAAGATGATGCTGATTTGTTTTTGCTTTTTATTTATTTTTGATGTGGGGGGTTGGGGATAGTTAATTTGGAGTTCTTTCTACCAGGTCAGACTGTTAATCAAGGTTTCTATTTAGAGGTTCTGAAAAGATTGTTTAACTGTGCAATAAAAAAGCCCTGAATTGTGGCCGACGGGGGATTGGTGGCCGACGGGGGATTGGTGGCCGACCGACGGGGGATTGGTGGCTGACGGGGGATTGGTGGCCGACGGGGGATTGGTGGCCGACGGGGGATTGGTGGCCGACGGGAGATTGGTTTGGCCACTACGACAATGCACCTGCTCATACAGCCAACCTAATGAGCAAGTTTTGGGCACGAAACAGCATGCCTTCTCTTGCCCCAGGCACCTTACTCACTTGACCTTGCTCTGTGGGACTGCTTTTTGTTTCTGCGAATAAAGAGGGACATGAAAGGACAGCAATTTGAAGATGTAGAAGAGGTGAAGAAAAAAAACAAGGGAGGTGCTGTCAGCCAATCAAACAGATAAGTTTGAAAACTGTTTCCAAGAACAGAATCGCAGATTTGACCATGAAGGTAATAAGGTTGTTTCTAAAAAAAATTTCAATAAAAAACTTTGAAAAAAAATCAATTTTAATACTCTCTCATACACATTATCTGGAAAGATCTTTTTAGCATTTAAAAACACACAGGTTTGGAGGAGGTTGAGTGAGGTTGTTGGGGAACCTGAATTCAAGCTCTGAAATGGTGAAATGCCATGTTTTATCTTGGCAGGTAAGTTGATTGTGGCAAGGGTGAATCTCCTCATGTAGAAAATTGAAAGCCTAACACTACTAAGGTCACAGAACGAATGTGAACTTAAAGGAAACAAAGTGGGCATCACCCCAAAACCAAACTCACTGCCATGGGTTTAGTCCTGACTCACAGTGACCAAATAGGACTGGGTAGGATTGTCCCTGTGAGTTTCTCAGGCTGTCACTTTTTTTTCCCACTTATGATTCATAGTATCCCTAGGTGGAGTTTCTGACTCTTTCAAAATCTTTTTTCCCCAACATTTTTATTGGCACGTAACTTAGACATCATATATTTAATAGTTCAATCCTTCAATCATAGCACAAAGAATTATACAATGATTACCACATCAATTTCAGAACATCCATCCCCCATGGTTAAATCACGTTCAACATGAGTTGTGCAGTCACCATCAGTTCTAGTGCCCCCTCCCCCTTCCAACCTTCATAGTTTACTCCCCAAATCCCCTTTCACCCTATCACCCACCCCACGCCTCCATCCTCTTTAAATTACCATCAGTCGTTACCAGTTATCTCTATGCATCCATTCCTCCTGTGCGTCACAAACAGGGAAACCCAACAGAAACCATAAAATACAACATTGAAATAAGATGGTAAGGATAAAATAATAGTAATATAAAGATAAAACTACAATGAGTAAGAAAAAAGATCCCCATCGATATTTAAAAAGCCGGGGAAGAAATTTTTGTCATGGAACAAGTGAGAGATACTTGCACCTAGACAAACATTCAGGTCAGGTCTATAGGGAGGCCTTCTGGCCAGGTATCAAGTTATGTCTAGTATAATCAAGATTACAATGGTCTCTGCCTGGTAGCAAGCTTCTTTGGGACTCTTCTGTGGCTAGAGGGGATTTGCCAGAGGCTTCGTCCGACTAGATGTTCTGCCGATGGGTTTAGGGCTCCCACTGTCCTCCACAGCCTGCCACAAATGGGATGTTCCTAATTTTAGCTCTGATACTTTTCCTTTCACCACATTCAAATTTTGTAATCATGAGATTTAGATCACACAAGCCGGTGTTAACCCAACACGCAACTACTATACTTCAGGGCATGGTGAATGTAATGAACGTCCCCGAATTGTTCACTTAGAATTGGTTAAAGTGGCAAATGTTTGATATATATTTCACCTTAATAAATGAACTTTTAAGAAAGGAAATAGTACAAATGCAGAGCTCCTTGTGCAGCTTACACTACCGATGTACTTTATGCTTATGGGAGCCATGAACAGAACTCCAAGAATCGATGACCAGGGGTGCCATGAAAAGAAGAGTCCAACAAGGGAGAGATCTGCTTGTCTCCCCCATGACATTTCCCCTCACCACCCCAGGAAGGTCCCCCTTGGTCTTCTTGCGCTCTTATAATCCATCCCCAGAGGGCAACAAGGATGCTCTCAAAGGAGAGTTCCAGTCGTGTCCCTCCCACTTAGCATGAATCCAGCTTTCCCTTCTTGACTTGCTTCCTCAGCCTCACCTGTCATGTCCTGGGCACCTGGATGCAGACAGCCTGATGTGTGTATTCTTCATGTACCCATGTTTGTTCCTACCCCAGGACCTTGGCATTTGGCAGACACCTTCACATGGCTGGCTTTTCCCTGTAAGTCAGATTCCTGGGGGCCTTCGACCTTCCCCAACCACCTCATTCACAGTAGCCTTTCCCTTCCCCCGTGTCTCGTAGGTTCTCCCTCTGATGACCTGTGGGTTACTTTTAAAAACACGTCACAACTATTGAGCAGCAACCATGTGTGCTAGGATCTCCTGATAAGACTCAATGGAACGGCTCTGTTTTCAATAACGTCACCTGTTTGCTGTGCGAGAGATAAGAGGCTTGGCAGCACCATTCTGAAGCACTCTGCTGCAGACTGAAGATCAGCAGATCCAACTCCCCCGTGGGTCTTCAGGGGAAAGGGCCTGGGCCTGGGCCTGGTGAGCTGCGTGCATGAAGCTGGCAGAGCAGGAAAGTCAGTAGGAGCAGCTCCACTGTGCTACAGGCTGACCTGACGCATGATCCACTCGACAACATTCAACCCATGCTAGAAAGACTTTTGCTTTTCTCAGAACATTCAAAGGCGGAGCAAGGACACGCCCTTCTCTCCAAGGTGAGCCAGAATCTAAAAGGAAAAAATACCTCTAGCTACATTGAGGGCGTATTGTTCGGTGCTGTCAAGATGATACTGGCCCATAGCAACCCTATGTGCAACTGAACGAAACTCTGCCAGTGGCATTTGGGTCCATTGCTGTGTGTGCGGTGTCAGTCCATCTTGTTGTGTGTCTTCCTCTTTTTTTCATGGACCCTCCTGTACTTTACCAAGCGTGGTTCTTTCTTCAGGGCCCGGTCCCTCCTGATCACGTGTGAACAGGACTTGAGAAAGACTACAGACTGACTGCATTTCTCCCTAGATAGCTTGTTCATCCTTCTGGAAGTCCAGTCTAATGTAGCATTCTTCACTTGTCCATCATCCAAAGGCAGCGACTCTCCTCCGTCCTTCCTTCTCAGGTTCACCTTGTGCGTGCGTTTGAGATGACTGAAAATGCCACAGCTCCAGTCAGGCACACCTTAGTCCTGACAGTGAAGTCTTGGCTTTTCAACACTTCAAAGAGGTCTTTTTGCAGCAGGTTTGTCCACCGCAATAAGTCCTTTGCTCTCTGGAGCGCCACTTCCATGAGCGTTGATTGTAGATCTGTTAGGTTGTCCCTCCCATGCCTGCAAAGGCCACCATAGAGGAAGTTGGGAAGAAATCAGGCAGCCATTAGACACCTATGAAGACCCCAAACAGCATGTTTGTACTCAAGCCCCCAAGCCAGGTGGGAGGTACACCTGGGTGGACCAAACTAGGCCTAGGCTCATGACATCACCCAGGTAGGCCTAACTCAGCCAATGGGTCAACCAGTACCATCAACCACACCTTTCCCCAGCCAGGGAGGGGTCTGGAAGAAAGACAGGGTGCACACTCTAGGATTTTCTCTTACCCTGGTCAGAGGCAGGTGCAGGGGGATGCTCTCCCTCCCCCGCATGGGTGCACATGTATCTGCTCCAGGCTTACTTGGGGCCCACATCCTCTTGAGTCACAAGCTCTCTGCCTCTAGGGTTTTGGGGCTTGTGGCCTCCTGGGATCCTGTCCAAGATCCACACATGGGTGCCCTTTTCCACGTGGTTGTTCGGGTTTGAGACCGCAACACCTGAAACTTGTCCTGTCCTTCATAAACCCCCTTGGATGACAAAACGGGCTTCGGTGTGAATTCTTTCATCGTGGGAGACCAAGAACTGAGGTATTACCGACTCCAGAAACCTAACAGATCTGAGTAAAACAAAATCCTCCAACACGTGATCAAGGTTGCCTCCCTTTATCCTGATGCTGCTCACCGAGTATTTTTGTTTTCCGTAGATTGAGGTGTAATCCCGAGCGATTTTACGGATTTTTATCAGTGAGAACTTCAAGTGCTCTTGGCTCCGGAGGAAGGGGTATCATCTACACACAGCAGGTTGTTAGAGAGACTTCCGCCCACCCTGATGCCGTGTCTTCCTCCACACAGTTCAACTTCTGGGACGTTTTGCTCAGCGTACAGATTGAACAAGCATGGGAAAAGCATACAAACCCAGATGCACACCGTTCCTGGTCAGAAATCAAGCAGTATTCCCTGCTTGTACGCCTCAAAGAACTGCTTCTTGGTCTAGTACAGATCCCAAAGAGCAAACTCGCTGTTGGCAAAGTAACTTGCACTGTCAGTGGTCCTATGCGGGTTCCCAGCCCATCAATTTTCATCCTGGGCATCAGCCTACAGCTCATCTGGTCTTCGGTCAAATCTATTCTGTAAATTCTAACAGCTGACACAGCCACGAGGGGCTCGTTTTACTCGTTGAAAATGGCACACACAGATCTAAACAGCAGTCAGCTCTAAGGATTATAAACTCCGGGGTTGCCTCCATGAAAGAGTAGTTGCAAAAGATGTGCCAAGGTTCACAGGAGTGGCTTCCTAAGTGCTGAGGGTCCAGGAGGGATAGAATTTAGTTCTAAGGAAATCGCCGATAATTGTGACTTGTGTGTACACGTTCTATCACCACAAAGTACGACGACGACCTCCTTCGTGGGAATAGTAAGGTATGCCAATGCCCATTTAATAAGCAGGTTAGCATTTACATTTTTTCGGTAGGAAAAAGGACAATAAAATAAAATTTCTGGCTCCAGACTGGGGTGGCCTGGCTTTCAGTCATATTTCTGCCACTTACTAGGAGTGTTACCATGACCAGGTGACATAGGCTTGATCTCGTCAACTTAACTTGGGGATAGTAACCTACTTCACAAAGGAGTGCTGAGGATCCAATGAGAGAATGCCGAAGCCTGACTCATGGTCATGGCCCCAGAAGTCCCAGTGATTTGTTGGTACTTTGTGACGAGTAACATGGACTCGTTTCCCTCGTTTAGAATTGCATCCCCTTTGGAGAGCCGCTCCAGTCTGTGCTGGGACATCCCGGTTACAGGCAGGTGTTTGGACTGCAGTCTGCGGGAGGTCTGAACAACTCATCTGCCACCCCTTTCCCTTTGCGAACTGGCTTGGCGTCTGCAAGAGGGGCAGAAGACGCGCAAGCTCGCCCTGCTCAGAAAAGCCAGGCCAACAGTGCGGGGAGCCCTCGAGAGCCCGGCAAGAGTGACAGTGTACCTCAGAGCCATGTGCTTCGTGAGGAGGAGCTTCAGAGTCTGGTCGCCTCCTTCTTCCCAAAGAGAGCAAGTGGCCGCTCGGACGTGCCCAGCTCCGGGGTGCTGCCTCTCCTCCAGGATGTGTGCGCTCAGGTGAACCATCTCCGGGCGGGGCACAGGCCCGATGGGCAGGAGAAGCTCTGCGTGGCTGGGGCCAAGTAAGTATGTGTGTGCAGACGGCCGTGGTCTAGACGGCAGGTGGGAGAATCCACCGAAGAGAAGCAGGTGGGCCTGAATGAGCGCTTCGTGAACATCTGCTTCTGGAAAGACTTCTAGGATAATTTACATTTTACCGTTAACATACTTTCCAAGAATATGTATTCTTCAGAATCAGTGGATTGTTTTCAAATGAAATCGGTGTTTTGCTTTTGATTTTCAGAGTAGAAGAGTAACTCCTCTGCTCCTATTTTGAAAAGACTCTTTCTAAAATACGGAATTGATGGAGAGAGCCTGTGGACCGCCTGGGTGAGGGACCGTGCCAACCCCAGCGACAGTGAGAGAGTAAGATTGCTTTACAGGTGGACTTGCTGCCAGATCCCTGCTCCCCGTCCACGAGGATGCCCCTGAGGTAGTGTGATTCTACAGAAAGGCTTACAAATGGAGACCGATCAGCACTCAACATGTACAGTTTACTACAGATATTTAGTGTGAAGCCCAGCCCCGCAAACCTTTAGAGAAAGTAAGTATCTAATGCCCTTTGCACCCTCCGTTTACAAGTTACCTCTGCCCATTTTTACTGCTCGTTGTTCTAGATCTAATATTGTTCAATAAGAGTTAACAAGATAGGATCATAAGCTATTTTTACTGGCAATATTTTTTATTCCTGAAGAAAATGTATATGTAGCTATGTTGTGTTTTCAACTTCATAAGGATTTCTAATGAAGTCCATTAATTTGTATTCTATATGTATCCGACTGGAGTACTTTTATTTCTACAAAGACACCATGTTATTGCTTTAGATTATGAAACAATGCAGAGAGGCTTGGGATATTTGCTTTTTCTAGCTGGGTGTTGTATTGGACAGGGTTCTCTAGAGAGACAAACCAGATTGCTAGTATTTATATATAAATATATTTATAAAGATAGATATATAATTCAAGAAAAAAACCGTTAAATAATATACAGATAGATAATACAAGAAATTAACAGTTAAATTATAAAGCAATGAGACACTAGCAGTCCTTCAAGGTTTGAGAGCTGCCAGGTGCTAGTCCCCTTCTGTAGAGAGAGCTGGGCTATATATACCCAGGCAGCAAACAGCAAGGCAGGTCCCCAACTGTCATCAACTGTCAGTCCCCAGCTCCAGAGATGAACATTCCAATTGTGTGGGCTTAAAGGGACCTCAACTTTCAGAGACACAGTCCACAGGCTAGGCATCCCACAGGTAGTGTACCCCTTTAAACTGAGGCACAGAACAACCAAGGCGAGGCTCACCGAGCCATTTATCCCTCTGCCCTTCAGTTAATCCTACTTGTGCTTATTGGCCAGGCTGGCACAATAAACTATAGCAGGTATTTTTTCTAGACTTAAGTCTTGGAGCCTGTCCTCCGGATCACCAGTTGACATTCTGGGTTGCTTAGTGCTGATCAATAACAGGACATGATGTTTGGCGGGTGTAAGGCTCATTCTTGCTGGTGTTGTTAATGTTTTCATGTAACTTTTCCCATTGCACTGTATCAGCAGACGGAGAAGTAGACATCCGAATTTGCCTCTTCCTTGTGGGATCACAATTCAGGATGTGGCAGTAGCAGAACGTGGTCTTGCTTTCCTGTTACTGAGAAAACTTAAGGCTGGCTCACCTCTCTCATGATGGCACAGGCGGTGCTTTCCAGGGCCGTGCCCTGGATGGTTTGCATGTGAAACACCAGGCTCAGCACTGAGGGATTCAAGCACGTAATCAGGGAAGTTGCAGTTCTCTGTGGCTGCTTAATTTTCAGAAATGGTAGCTATTGAGAGTCATTTCAAAGATCCTTTATGTACATGAGGGTTTACCTCTCACAAATGGAATTTTTTTCAAAGCTATGTATTTAGGGTTTTTTTGTTTTTACAAAACAACCTTATCACCTTGAAAGTACTCTCCATGACAATACATTTGTCAAACCTGTGATTCCATTCTTGGAAACATTTTTCAAGCTCATCTATTTGGATGGCTGACAGCACCCCCCTCCTTTTTGTTCTTCACCTCGTCTACAGCGCCAAATCGCTGTGCTGTCATGTCCCTCTTCATTCGCAGAAACAAAAAGAAGTCACATGGAGCAAGGTCAGGGGAGTCAGGTGTGTGGGGCAAGAGAAGCATGCTGGGGTTTTTTGGGGCCCAAATCTGGAGCACTGCGATGGCTGCAGGAGCAGGTGCACTGTCATGGTGGCCAAACCAGTTCCCATCTGCCACAAATCAGGCCTTATTTGTCGCAATCTTTTCAGAACCTCTAAATAAAAAGCTTGACTAACAGTCTAACTTGGTGGAAGGAACTCCAAATGCACTATCCCCGTCACATCACAAAAACAAATGAGCATTGGTTTTATTTAGGGGACCCCCTGGAAATAAACGCATCCACTCTGGAAAGGATGTCTCTCCAACATACTCCAAGGATTCCTTTTCAACTACTCTTTGCTCAAAATGTTCTACTTTTTATGGAAGGGGATAGTTTGATGCTCAGTCAGTGTTTGGGCGAGTAGAGCTCTCTAAGGTGAGGGTTAGTTGGTAGCACTTTGTTCATCTTCCTCACACTCCAAAGTGGACACGACATCCAAACACCTGGTGTCCAGTCACCTGAGCCTTTTGTATGTTACTGTTTCTAATTTGTACAGGGCACCCAGCACACAGCGCCCTGTGGCGGCATTTCTTTGGGCATGCAGGGACAAGGGGTCCCCCTTAAAGTGGGACCCTTTGTCCAAAGGTTCTGAGGCTCTGGGTGGTCTTGATTGCTCTTTGACTTGTATAATGCCTCACTCTGACCTTCACTGCAATGGCTACCTCCAGGGCGCGGACCGGAGATGGAGACAGCTGGTCCCCCAATAACAGACTGATACTGACGCTCTTCTGCTGATACTCGATGCTGAAAGCCTGTACCTGGGACGGAAGTTCACGTGATTTGAGAAAGCAATGCCTGGCAATGAGGAAATTTGTGAGCTTGGTGATTTCCCCACCTCGCGCATGGATTCTGTGCGTGTCGACTGTGCCATCACAGTGCGGAGGAAGTGCTGTTATGGAACATCCGAGTGTGCTTTAGTTTATGCTTAAAATTCAAAGGCAAAACGTCTTTCCGGTGGTGGCCCAGGCTCCCCAGTGTGAGGATAACAACTTGTGGGGTTCAAACATCACAGTCAAGAAGTTCTGCGGGGTCATTTATTAATGGTTCTCATATCCCATAGTTGTCCATTAAGACGTGTTTGACCAGCAGGGAAATAGTGTCCTCTTTTTTAAACAGGAAGGGGATCCTTTATAGTATGAATGATATTTTTGACAGCTATTATTTAATATTAAAAAATTATTTTTGGGGGGCTCACACGACTCTTATCACAATGGATATTATTTTTATAAAGAACATAATTCACCAATTCCCAACTAATATCTATAGATGCCTCCTGGTGGTAAGCCTTCATATACATCACTGCATTGCATGTTTTCATTTTGTTTGAGTGGAGGTGGGGAAGGAAAGGGGTCCTGGATTTTGGGTCCTGGAATCATAATCCTCCCTGTCTTGTGCAAATAATCCTGAAAGTCGGGGTTCATGGGACTTTCTAATCTGGGATCGTTTTCACCTTGAAAAAGAAACCCTTGGAGACCATTTGCATTTCACCGAGGCTTATTCCAACATGAGCTGCCACTCTCCATCCAATCGTAACCAAATACGTGGGTCTCCCCAAATCAGTGAGCACAGAGCCAGCACGTGGGCGTTCCCCCCCACCTGTGGGATTAAGTCTAGTCACACCGTGAGCGAGCACTGCCAAACCACTGAGTATCCTGTCCCAGCCAAGTTGACACAAAACCTAAATATCACACATAGCAAATCAAGCACTGCCTGATTTAGGACTGAATATGCAGACGAAACAATACACAGAGCCGAGTGATGGCAGGTATGCTGGCCACTTCCTCTAAAAATGCCCACATTAGTTTTGCACACTAGACACACGTCCTGGCTGCACCACCTTGTTCAACCAACCAGAAACGGTCAACATAGTTTTTCAAGTGGTTCATTGTGATGTCACCATCAGTCGGCCCTCTTCTGAGCCAATAATTTTCATCCTTAGTAAAAAGCTTTCTACACCAGGCACCATCGCTCATTCAGCTATTTATTTACCACAGCAAGGGGTGGATGCGGAATTTGGAACTAACTGTTCGATGTGTCTCGCTCTGAACGGTTTCAGCATGAGCCACACCGGGACAGTGACTTGTACCTTCGCAGTTATGTCCCAAAGTAAGCATGCCCCAAATTAAACTTCTCTTCTGCTATCCCAGATGCTTTAAATTATTGAGGAGGATAAATCATTGATATGGAAGCAAATTAGATGTTGAGTCACTTGGGAATGTCATCATTTTTACTGCAGCCTTTCTCCAGAAGAAAAATTCTTTCAAATCTATTTTACATCAGGGCGGTGGAGGAAGGGGGCACTGCTTTGCCAAGACCTACGAGTAACCATTGGCAGCGAGCCTACCATCCAGAACCTCTTTCCTCCCCTCTTCCTTTCCCTGTCTATTTTTATTTCCCCCTTTCTCGGGTTCACTTGCACATGAGATGGTATTAAATCCTCTTTGGTATTTACAATCCAAGTGTCTCTTCTTTGTGTCACGTGTGCTGAACGTGTCATCGGGAGGGACCGGTTCTTGGGGAAGGGCATCACGCGTGGTCAAGCCGAGAGAGAAAAAGGTGGATTGGGAACAGCGACGGTGGGTTCAGACAGAGGGACAAGTATGAGCTTCCTTTGTGCACAAGGCTGCAAGGACTCAGAACGGACTTGACAGCACTTAATAACGGTGACTCAAGGTTAAGCAAACCTATTATCCCCCAGTGCCCCTTCCTCCCCATCACCACTTTCTTATTTCTAAACATTGTCCTGTTCCCTGGAGCTCTTGGCATCAATCTTGCCCTGGGTCTAGGAGGTTCTCAGCACAGGAACACTGGGTTCTCGATCCCCGGTTATTTCCTGGCAGTCCTCAGGCCTTCCTTGGTCCTCTCCTTTCTTGTAAGACAAAGAGATGTTGAACAACCCCCAGGGGGGAATCCCCTTTTATCATAGCAGGGCTGCGACCTGAGTGAAGGTGTGGTGTCCCACTCTAGTCCCCTTACACTGATTGGCTGACCATGCCAGGTCATGGGGATGATGACGTCGTTATGTACCTGCTAAATCACACCATCCCCTAACTTCAAAACCACTGAGGCTTATGGCCAACTCAGCACACATGTTAGGGGGACACAGTTCAATCATGGCATCAGGAGAGGTTCGGTCATTTTCCCCAGGCACCGCTGGGCTGAGAGATGCTGGAAGAAGACAAGCTCCTTCCCCTAGAAGTGATATCAAAGACCTTCCCTTAGCGCTGACATCATGAATTCTGGCTTCCCGCCCCCAAATCTGAGAAAGAACTTTAGTACAGCCATTCCCGAGGCGTTTCTTTGATAGCAGTGGTGCTGGGTAACGACGACGCCCGGCCTCAGTTCTCTGGCCTGTAAAACGGAGATGATGGTGTACTTCTTACTCGTTTGTGAGTTCTACAGCACAGCCCCCATGGGTTCTGAGCATCTGACTTACCCTTTAATAGCGTGTGAATTGTCCCTCACTTTGAAATGACTGAGCCAGGTCCTACCGGCAACGATGGCTTTGTCACGATCACCTTCGCTTGCTGTGATGCTCGCTGGTCATTACTGAAAAGGTGCGCAGCCTTTTCTAGCTGGAGAGGAAGGAGAGACCCGAGCTGAACGCACCTGTTCTGACTTACCTACAAACTTGACTTGGAGCACACTTAGGAAGGGGTCTCATTTGTGATCGAAAGCTTACCTGTGTGCTGAAGCACCACAGACCCTCCCAGGATTGTCCAGTAAATGTTAGGGGTTACATTCCCCCCCCCATGACCCCTATGCTACCCTGGCCACACAGTGGGTTATGCATTGCGCTCACAACTGGAAAAGGTTCCTCATTGGAAACCACCAGTTTCTCTGAGGGAGAAAGACGAGACTCTCTCCTCCCATAGAGAGTCTCAGAAACCCACAGGGGGCAGCTCTACCCTGTCCTAAAGGGTCGCTGTGGGTCACCATTGATTCAATGGCTGTTAGCTTGGTGTTTTTTTGGAGCCCACTCCCCTCTGCTTCAGGTCTCTCTCCCTCTCTCTTGGAACATAGGCAGCGCCAGATGGCAGCGGGGATTGCGAGTTTGGCTACTAACTAGTGAAGGTCAGTTGTTGGAAACCACCGCTGTTCAGAGGGAGAAACATGAGGCTGTGATGATTTGCAGTCTCAGAAACCCACAGCGGCAGTTCTGCTCTGTCCCATGGGGTCCCTGTGGCTCTTGTTCCCTTGGGGGCCTAGACCAATTTTATTGGGCTGGCCTGGCCTGGGGCTCTCCAACTGTGGCCTACAGTCTGGCAGCAGCAGCCCCTGGCATCGGTAGGCCCCGCGGCCCCATCCACACCTGCTGAACCAGGTGATGCCTTGCTGTGGCTGTAAGGGCGGAGGGGCTGGGTTCAAGGATGGTGTGTGGGCAGGGCTGAGGGGGGACTTTTCTGGGCTCCGGATCTTGAGGCAGGGTGGGGTGGGGTGGTGGGGGTTGGGTACTTGAGAGGGTTCATGGGGAGTTCTGTGTAGCCGAGAGGATTCATCCCTCCCCGCCCCCTTTCCTCAAGCTTGGCTCATGGCGGCCCAATCAGAGCACTGTAACAGCACTTCAGAATCTGTAACTGTTCCCACATGTGAAGGTGAGTGTTAAGCTGGGGTGCTTGCATGTCAGTGGGTGCAGATGGGTGGCGGACGCAGCAGACGTCAGGGCCAGTGACCAGGAGGACCCTGCGTTGCGGCTGATGGGGACGCGGAGTCCAGATGCCCCTCAACATCCTCGTGATGCGGATCAGGAAACTTGAAGCCTGGGGACCTGTCCCTGGCTGTTTCTACATACTCTCTCGGGTGGAGTCACTGGACGAGGGTGACCACCAGTCTCCAGAGGAAGAGCCAGCTGGGATGGGACAGCAGTGGCTGAACATGGAAACAGCCCAAGGGCCATGGAAATTGCCTCTGGATTGAAGCCATACTGGGCCTCCAGCAGCGTCCGCCATCTGTCTGTACCCACTGACATGGAAGCACCCTAGCTTAACACTCACCTTCACACGTGGGAACCGTTACAGCGTCACCAGGAGATGTGACAGCTGCCTGTCTACCTGCACGGGAGAGCCCAGCCGGCACCTGTCCCCTTTTCAACCCCAATAAGTGTGGTGGAAGCGCCAGCCCTCAGCTACTCTGGGCTTGGCTCTGGTGCTCAGAACCTCCCATGGCCACTGGCTCTCCCATTACCTAACTGGCCCAGACTGGCTTGATCTTGTTGAACTGCAGATTGACTCAGGATGCTGCTAACCATAAGGTCAGCTGTTTGAAACCACCAGCTACTCCGAGGGAGAAAGGTGAGGCTTTCTGCTCCACTGAAGAGTTAGGTGTGTACATACGAAAATACATTAATTCATAAAAGAGGTATTGGCATATGGACATATATTTAATATGGCAATACACTGAGGTGGTGGATGGCCTTTGGGCCTCTGCTCAAGCTCTGCCTCGTTGCAAGAGCGCTTTGTTCTAACAACCTGGCATTCTGTGATGCTCACCCTCCCAGCATGATCGCTAAAGACAAAATGGGTGCACAAGCACACATGGTGAAGAAAGTGGATGGTGCCTGGCTATCAAAAGATACAGTGTCTGGGGTCTTAAAAAGGCTTGAAGTCAAAGAAGCATCCTTCTAGCAGAGAAGCAGCCAGCCCACATGAAAGAGGCACACCAGGATGTGCCATCGTGAGGTGTTGACGGGATCCGGTAACAGGCACCAGAAGACTCCAAACAAACAAAAGCATTGTTGAGAAGGAGGGGGGGGGGTCACAGCAGAGACCCAGAACCCATCTGTAGACAATGGGACATCCCGTCACAGAAGGGTTAGAAGGAAGGGATGAGTCAACCAGGGCGCAGTACAGCACCAATGAAACACACAATATTCCTCTGGTTCCTTGAGGCTTCCTCACCCCCCACTATCATGACCCCAGTCCTGCCTTTCACTTCGGGCTAGACTGGAGAAGGTTCACAGTCACAGAGAAGAGATGAGCTCATGACACATGGAATCCAGGAACAGGAATGGGAGTAGCAATATCAGGAGTGTAGGAGGAAGGTGGGGAGAGGAAGGGAGGAAGGGTGAACCAATGCAATGATCAACACATGACCACACCCCCCACCCCAGGGGGATGGCCAGAAACCATGGGGGAGGGGAGAGAGCAGTCAGTGTAAGATATGAAGACAATAATAATTTATACTTTATTAAGGGATCACAAGGGTGGGGGGAGGGGAAAAAGAGGAGCTGATACCAAGGGTTCAAACAGAAAGTAAATGTTTAAAAAATAATGATGGTAACATATACACAAATATGCTTGATACAATTGATATATGGATTGTTATAAGAGCTGTAAGAGCCCCAATAAAATGATCTTAAAAAAAATGGTCCCAGAAACCCACAGGGGCAATTCTCCCCTGTCCCACAGGGGCTCTATGAGTCAGAATGGACTGGCTGGCAGTGAGTTTGGCTTTGGGTTGAGGTGGGAGATGCTTTCTCTGCAGGGGGTGGGAGGAGACTGAGTAGTTCGGGTGGAGCCCTACTTTCTCCAGCATTCCCCGGCTTCCCCCTGGGCTGGATGGGCCACCTCAGAGCTGCTCCCTGCTGGCCCACGAGGCCTCGATGTGTTCCAGCAGTCTCCAGATGGTCCCCATCGGTCTCCCAGAGACCCCCTTTCTCTGTCTCCACGCCCTTGGCTGGTGCCCCACTGACCAGGCTTTGCAAGTCACATATACACTTTCTGGGTTGCCCCCCTCCCTCGGGCGCCAGGGCGTTCCTGTCTGTAGGCAGGGCTATGAATGAACTGCATGCGCTTTCCTGCCTCTCGGGCATCTAAAAATGGGCTTCTCACTTCCTGCCCCCACAGCACCAAGTGACAGGGTGTCCAGGCATTTAACTCAGCCCACGGACAGAGCCGTCCCAGGCTGGGCACTGTGAACTGAAGACTTGGGCACACGGATTGGGCGCCGGCCTTGTAGGCACTCAGATGAGTATTCCGGACCTCAGAAACCTGGCTGCGGTCAGCTCCCTGAGGACAGGCCCCTCCCCGGCTGGCTCCCCGTCTCCTGCCCATGAAGCCATGGCTCTGGGGGATGAGTCTGTAGGGTTGTAGAGCTTTGCTAAACTTCCTGTCTCTTTTCTCTTGGCCCCACCCCAAGGAGCCCTGGTGGTATCATGGGCTATGCGCTGAGCTGTTCACAGATTAAACCCACATGGGAGAGAGAGGAGGCTTTCTACTCCTGTGAAGAGTTACCATCTCAGAACCCCATAGGGGCAGTTCCACCCTGCCCTGGAGGGCCGCTAGGAGTTAGGATCAGCTGGCTGGCTGGCTCTGAGTTTGAGTTTTTTCCCACAGCTGGCGTGAAGCACAATACCATCTTCGTTTGGTCTCCTAATGGTCCTGCTGCTTCGGCCCTACAACCTGGAGTCCCCCTACAGGTGGGCAGTCAGTCCCCACCTTTCTATGCCAGCGGGGGCGGGCCCTTCACTAAAACATACCAGAGGAGTGTTTCCGCATCGCACATTTATACAAAAGAACTCAACTCTAAGGCTGCCTAGGACATCCTGTTAACACTATGGAACTTGACTAATGAAGCATTCTAAGAAAGAACTATTATTGCTCCTGGAACTTGCATGTGCCCGGCCCCCGCGCCCAGGTCAGAGTCCCTCGTTTGAGTCACAGAAGCAGGGTGGGAGGGGCTCGTAGGCCTCATATGCGGCGTACATGTTGCATTCCTCACAGAGCTGGATGGTGGCAGAAGTAATCGGGGAGACAGGCTTGGTCTGGATGTCCTCGTTGCTGCGGCTCTTCTCCTTCCAGGGCAGGGCTGCACAGGCCTTTGAACCGACTCTTGGGAAAACACATGCATATGGTGTCAGATTCCCCCCCTCTCCCTCCCTCAGTCTCTTTGTTACAGTGTCCAGGGGGAGCTGGGGAATTTAGGACTGGAGTCAATCAAACATGTGACACCAGCCCTAGATCCAAGCTCTCTGGGCCTGCCCTGAAACCCTTAGGGACACTTCTATCCTGTCCTGTAGGGTCCCGATGGATCAGAAACAACTGCATGGCAGTGAGTTTGGTTTGGGCGAAGTAAGCAAAGCATTGCTGACTCACCAGGCCAGCAGGCTGAGGGCAGTCCCTTCATGAGCTCACAATCCCAAGCTAGAACAGCACAGAGCCAAGATTCCAACTGACCTGCCTTTCCCGTCTCAAACCCACTAAGCTGGTCTTGACTTCACCCAGAGAGGCAGAGAGCGCCTGGTGGGTGGGTGGGTGGCGGGTGGCTGTGCCCATGTGCAGGGGTTCTTATAATACAGCGTGCTAGCGCATGGACTCACTTCTTTATCCTGCTCACTTTGAAGTAAAGATTGAGCACAATGCCTGTTAGTATCAGGGCCACGACCAGTAGGCAGCCACCAATGACGATCGTGATGGCCGTTGCGTGGTCAACCATCATACCCTCTCAGACCGAGCCCAGCAGGCAGTGTCCCCAGCCGAGGGAGCTGTAGAAGCAAAGCAGGACACTTGCTGGGGCAGCCGCTCCAGCTCGCGGCGAGCCCCCAATTGCTGAGAGCAGCACTACTCCAGGAGGCTCTCCATGGCTTATTAAAATGATTTTTTTTTTACTGCGAATTGGGTGAAGGTGTACAGAGAAGACCAGAGTGTCACATCCGAGAAGTCACACACATTCTGCTTCAACTCATCAGAAGTAGATGGGTTGTAGGTCATCCTTTAAGACTACCTTTTAAGGCCCCTCCGTGAGTGAGCCTGAACCTCCAACTTCCCCACCGGCAGCCGAGCGTGTTATTCCACCCAGGGGCTCCCAACACACCCACATCCACTTAGCACCCTCAGCACCAGGCTTTCTATGGAGCAAGGATGAAGCCCCAATGGTGAAGCTTGGGATGCGATGGGGGTGAATCTCCCAAGGATTCCCTAGCAGTCTAAACTGGCCCATGGCTAGGGCTCATGGTTCACAGACTATCCCAGGCCAAGCCATGGGGACTCTCTCCACTGTGTGTCTGTAAGTCAGATTCGTAGTGAGCCGGTCCAGGTGCACACGATTCTGAGTTAGCCGTACTTTGAGCAAGAAAAGGTGCCGGTGGCGCCGAGGGTTAGGTGTTAGGCAGTTAACGGACACTTTAGTGGTTCAAATCCACCAGTTTCAAACCCTCTGGAAAAAGATGAGGCTTTCAACTCCCCCAAAGATCTGCCGGGAGATTTGCCTAGATTGCCAGATTTACCAGGAGAGACCAGTCTCTGGAGAAGGACATTGTGCTTGGTGAAGTAGGGGGGCAGCGAAAAAGACCACCCTGGACAAGATGGATGGACACGGTGGCTGCAACAATGGGCTCAGACAACAATGGTGAAGGTGGCACAGCACCGTGTGGTGTGTCACTCCGTTGTATGTCACTCCGTTGAACACGGGCTCGCTATGAGTCGGAACCGGCTTGATGGGACCTCACAGCCACAGAGACTTCAGCTTCAGAGAGCCAGAGAGCTAGCGTTGCCATGGATTTGACTCAATGGCCCTGAAAGTTTAGTGCAAAAACAGGAGCCCTAGTAGAGCTGCAGGTTGGGTGTTGGGCTACTCATTGCAAGATTGGTGGTTCAAACCCACCAATTGTGCCTTGCCCGAAAGATGAGGTTGGAATGATGAAAGGAGTGACCTTGTTCAACTGTTAGGCTTGAGATACTGACAATGTGCCAACCCATTTTGCATGTTTTAAGAGGAGGGGGCAAATAATAACATTTCCATCTGACAACTGGGTCATACCATTTCAGGGAATCAGGAGATTTATGGGTGCTTCAAGTGAAATCCCTTCCTCAGGCTGAGCCAGGGAGAGTGATCTGTCAGACCAGGTATCCAGGAGCCTCTTCATTCTGTCTTTGTCATTGACCCCTTCGTTGACCACTTTTCCTCTGAAATCCAAAATTCATCTGGGAAGCAGATGTCCTTTAATCTGACACTCTGACCCTGGGCACGTGGGCCAAAAGAGAAAACTATGCCATTGAATGCTAAGCCTGCCTGCCCCAGCTGACCAGTCCAGAGCCAGTTGAAGGCCAACTGCACAAAAGGACTAACATAGACTTCCCGGAATAGGCTATCTCATCAGGGATTGCTCAAATCCATAATTTGGGGAAGAAAGTTCTAATTCTACCTGGTAGGAATAATTCAGCTCCCAGGTGGAAGAAGATCCCTGTGGGAAGTGCAGTCCTCTGCCAGCGCTGGGAGGATGGACATCTGAGAGCCAGACTCCCATTCTCATACCTGTCAGGACACAGGCTGTGTGACATCAACTCTCAGGACACCAGGCTCCCCCACAGCATTCTGAATTCTGTGCCATGTTCACCCCCCCATGGAAACAATGACAATTTTGAACCACTTTCAGACAAGTCTGGTGTCAGGTTTTATTTTCCCCGACAGTGACTTTCAGCATCAGACTGCCAAGCACAAGTAGGTTTTTTATTTCAGTGTGAAAAATAAGAGGGAGAGGCAGTAATGGGGGTGTGTGGAGGCCCCATCCCACAACAATCTCACTGCCTTTGAGTTGATTCTGACCATGTATCTCTTCAAGGCAGGGGTAGGTCTGCCCCTGTGGGCTTCTGAGGCTCTACTCTTTATAGGGGCAGAAAGCCTCATGTTTCTCCTATGGAGTGCTTAAGTGGGTTTGAACTGCCAACCTTTCAGTTAGCTGGCCAATGAATAACTCGCTACACAGCACCTAAAAAGCCTCTCTTGTTTAAAAGTTGGAGGAACCCTGGCGGTGTCCCTAGGCTGTTTTAGGCTGAGTTTTTATGAAAAGCAAAACCAGCGGCACTCAGATATGTTTAAGAAGGAATTTTATATCAAGAACAAATTAGATCTCAAGGAAGCAGTCCAATGGAAGTCCATGGGTCAGATGTTGGCTGGACCCCACTGGACTCGAGCAGCTGCTGCAGCAGGTTGATGAAGCGGGAAGCGAGGAGCTCACAGACCGGTGGATGCAGAGGCCCATAGCTCTAAAGGAACATGGCAGGTGGCCCACAGCTCCCAAGCTCTCTGAACCTCTGGCCCCAGATGTGAGGCACTGGGCCCAGACAAGGAGGAAAGACAGGAGCCAGAGAGAGAGAGGAGAAAAGTTCTCCCCAGCTTCTCTCGCAGGCCACACGCCTAGGAGACCGTCTTAGGCTGTGGCTGGATTGATAGGCTGAGTACCACCCCTACCTTCCCAGAGGTAACAAGTTGACACAAAATCTAACTATCACACAGTCAATCTGCGGTAACTGTTCCTAAGGGGTTTATCTGTCCTGGGTTCCGTGTGTCGAGAGCTCTGTACCAGTGTACATGCTCTGGTCTAGCCAGGTTTGTAAGGCAGACTGGGGTCATGATAGTGGGGCAGCGGGTGGGGAACATTCAAGAACTAGAGGAATGTTGTGTGTTTCGTTGGTGCTCTACTGCACCCTGACTGGCTCATCTCTTCCTTGTGACCCTTCTGTGAGGGGATGTCCAATTGTCTACACATGGGTCTTGGGTCTTCACTCCAGCCCCCGTCATTCACATCAATATGATTGTTTGTTATGGGTCTTCTGATGCCTGTTACCTGATCCCATTGACACCTCATGATCACACAGGCTGGTGTGCTGCTTCCCTGCTAGGTGACTGCTTGTTTATCTTCAATCCTTAAGACCCCAGACACTCTATCTTTGAATAGCTGGGCACCCTCAACTTTCTTCACCACACTTGCTTGTGCACCCATTTTGTCTTCAGCAATTGTGTCGGCAGGTGGGTTTCACAGAATGCCATGTTATTAGAACAAAGTGTTCTTGTGTTGAGAGAGGACTTGAGTCGAGGCCCAATATCCATCTGCTACCTTAATACTTACCACATAAATAGACCTATATCTCTATCAATATATTTACTTATGTATGTGCCAGTATTTAGACCTCTATAAATGTCCTTTGCCTCTGTTTCTTTTTACTTTCCTCCTGTCCCGCTATCATGTTGGACCTTCATTTGGCTACAATGCACTTGCTCAACCCCCACCAAGGCATCCTACACCCTCCTCACCATTGATTTTAGATCACTTGTTGTTCCCTTGTCCCTGGGTTTGTTGGTTGCCCCCTCCCCTCTCCCATGTCCTCCCGGACCCTTAGTTCCTATGGTTTTCTCCTCGGGATTGTTCATCCTGCTTATCTAATATAGATAGACATCCTTTTTTTCTTTTAAAGCCTATAAATAGTTCCAGGTCTGACCCTTAAGAATGTTTTGCGATCGAGTCTGATGAGGTACCCACCCTTGCCCCTGAAGTCTGTTTTTGGGATTCCTCAGAGACTTCATTACTTTGCCCCCCTTGCTGCTCTGTTACGCTCCCTCCGTGTTTCACCCCAGTCGTTAGGGGTGTGGGGGGGGGAGGAGTGGAGGATGGAGGGATCAGACTGGACATATTTCCCGCACCAGGTCTCTAGTGCCGTCCCCTGTAGCCCAGCCTGTCTTTTCTCTGGGAGGCACCACCGCCTTCTCACACTTAGGAACACGAGCCCAGCCTGTCAGGCCCACCTGGGGCCCCCTTAAACAGTGAGCACACCAAGAAGAAACACAAGCAGGCAAACCCAAACCCCAAATAAGCGTGGCATTAAATTGGCAGGGAAAAGGGATACTTATCTGTAGCCTGGTCTGCACTGGACAATTGTCACTCTGCACGTGTCTGTGAATGACCACAGAGGGTCACCAGCGCTGACTGGGGGACTGGCAGAGGCAGTGGCAAACACTGAATCCTCACCTAATGAGGATGGACTTGTGCACCTGGTCTGAGCATGCTGAGTCCGGATGAAAGTGAAGTCAGGGGACAAGGCAGAGGGGTGGCGATTCTCGGTGAGTGAGTGGATTAGGAGGGTTGCTTTCCTTTGTCTCTACTGTCTTGGTTTCCCTCTACCCCTTCTCACCTCACTGTATATGCTATTTATGAGTAAAAGTTGCACATAGAAGTTATTGGTGTGTGAAATGAGGAGACCCTGGTGGGAAAGGCATCAGGCATCCACCAGAGATAAAAGAGCAAAGTGTTCTTTTAGGAGTGGAGTGGATTATTAATTCAAGTCAGTTTCCATTGTGACATACTTGTGGTTTATTTAAATTTTTTTCAGGGTGGTAGGGGGCGTGGGGAGAAGGATACAAAATTAAGTTAAAACTTCTTTTCAGAGTCCAGAGTGCGAACCATTACATGACGGAACTAAAACTTCTTTTCAAAAACCATCTTCATTCACAAAAACTCTTCTGTTATGAATTTTATAAAGGATAATCATTACTGTGTTTCTGCCCAGCCACTCTAAGTGGGAGACCAATTCCTCATGGTTTACTTTGCATCAAGGAGCCCGGGTGGAGCAGTGGGTGAAATATTGGGCAGCTCACCCAAAGGTCAGCAGTTCAAATCCACCAGTCGACCCAAGGGAGACTGATGTGGCAGTCCGATTCCTTCAAGATGCCAGCCTGGGCCACCCTGTGGAGCAGGTCAACTGTGTCCTTTAGTTACCGGGCATTGGCAAGCACTCAAGGACAGCGAGCTTTACTCTGCCACACAGCTTTCTACTCCTGCAAACAGTTACAGTCTCAGAAATTCAACAGGGCCAGTTCTACCCTGTCCTGCAGAGTTGCTATTAATTGGTCTGGAGTCTACAGCAGTGAGATGATGATGACGCAGGATTGGAACCATTTCTTCCCAGCTGAGAATTTGCATTCCCACCCCTGTTGGACTGGGTCAGAATCCAGTTTAACAACTCCCCCCTCCCCCCTCCCCCCAGGTAGTTCTCCTGTTCACAAGAGACTCGCCTGGGGACTTGGTTTCAATACAGATTCTGATCCGGGTACAGATTACTAGGCGGGGGAGGGGGGGGGAAGAATGCCAATTCTCCACAGGTCGGTTGAACCAGAATGAACAGGGTGGAATCCCTGGTGGGGTGCAGGCTAAACCCACTGCCACTCAGTGACCCTAAGTAGGGTTTTTTGAGGCTGGGAATCGTTACGTGCACCGAGAGACTCATCCCTAGCCCAGGGGGAGGCTGGTGGGCTCGAATGACTGACCTCACGGACAGCAGCCCAACTATGCCACCAGAGGGCTTACAAAAAGTTCATGGAAAAATCCCTTATCTTTTCAACTACATTTCCCATGAACTTTCGGAAGTCCTCTCATACAGGTGGAGAAGTGATTTGAAAAGAATTTGTTTTTGAGAAAGACTTTATAGAAACTTTGTAAAGACTTTCACTTGTTTTAGCAAATATGGGAGATAACTGAGAAGTAATAATTTCAGTCAAGCAATTACATGTCCAAAAATCACTTTCTACAAACTGTGGGTTCCATTGACCTAGATTATACACACATCAGGAGCCTTAGTGGCCCAGTGGGAATTGGGTTCAAGTCCACCAGCTGCTTCAAGGGAGAAAGAGGAGGCTCTGTTCTCGTGGAAACGTACTCTCAGAAGCCCTACCCCAGAGCTCACTGGGAGTTGGAGCTGACTCAGTGGCAAGGGGTTGGGTTTGGTCTAAGTTACACACACAAAAGGGGGGAAACCTGGGGGTGTAGTGGACTGAGCATCGGGTGCTAATGGAGAGGCCAGCAGTTGGGACCAGTTGCTTCATGGGAGAAAGATGAGGCAGTTTGCTCCTGTAAAGACTTAGTCTCGGGAACCCCATGGAGCTCGTCTGTTCTGCCCAATGGGGTCTCTATCCACCAGCCTGGACGTGGTGGCAGAGGATGCACGTCGTGGCTGGTCGCTGTGTGCGTTCTGACACGTAGTGACCCTACGCACAACAGAAGGAAACACTCATGCTGCAGACCCTGGGTCAGTCCGTCTATCTCAGGGAGGGCCTTCCTGTCTTTGGCCGACCTTCTACTTTACCAAGCATGGCGTCCTTCCTCGGACACTGGTCTCTCCTGACAACCTGTCCAAAGCACATGAGACAAAGTCTCACCATGCTCACTGCCAAGGGACACACCTGTCTTCCAAGTGACACCCTTGCACTTGCACACTTTAAACAAGTTTCATCTGCCCAATGCGATACGTTGATTTCCACAAACACACTGGGGGTTTAAAAGGCTTGTGCAAAAAAAAAAAAAGGTATTGAAAGATAATGAATTTTTCCCGTGCACTTAAAAAAATCATTTTATTGGGGGCTCTTACAGCTTATAACATTCCATGCACAAATTGTATCAAGCAATTTGTACATATGTTGCCATCATTTTCAAAACATTTAATATTTGAACCCTTGGTGTCAGCTCCACTTTTTTCCTTCCCTCCCTCTCCTCCTCATGACCACTTGATAAACTGGAAGTGATCGTTGTTTTCCTATCTTACACCGACTACTATCTCCCTGCACCCAGGCTTTGGCGGTTCATCCCACCTGAGGGTGATGTGTCCATCACTGAGATCTGTTTCTTCTTCCTCCACCCTTCTGGCTTTGCTACTCCCATTTCTGTTCCTGAGGGGTTTATCTGACCTGGGGTCTGTGTGTCGTGAGCTCTTTGTGAACATGCTCGGGTCTAGCCAGAACTGGGGTCATTAAAAGAGGGGGGTATGGGGGGGTGGGGGGTGAGTGGCATAGTTGAAGAAACCTTAAAGAGCCAGAAGAACATTGTGTTTCATCAGTGCTATACTTCTCCCTGGCTGGCTCATCCCTTCCTTGGGACTCTTCTGTGAGGGATGTCCTATTGTCTATAGATGGGTTTGGGGTCTCTGCTCTGACCCAACTTGTTCTCAACAATGGTTTTTTTGTGCATGTTTTGGGTCTTCTGGTGCCTGTTACCTGATTCCATCAACACCTCATGTTCACACAGGTTGACATGCTTCTTCCATTTGGGCTTGTTGCTTCTCTGCTAGATGGCTGCTTGTTTAGCTTCGAGCCTTTAAGATCCCAGACGTTATATCTGTTAAGAGCCAGGCATCATCAGCTTTCTTAGCCATGTTTATTTGTGCACCCATTTTCAGTCACCATGCTGGCAGGGTGAGCATCGCAGCATGCCAGGTGGCTAGAACAAAGTGTTCTTGCATTGAGGGAGGGCTTGGGCAGAGGCCCAAAGTCCGTCCACTTCCTCAATGTATTGCCATGTAAATATATGTACGTAGGTCAATATCTCTATTTTTATGAAACTCCCACGAACTTTTAAAAGCCCTTTTGTGAGTATATATGTGAGCGTACGCAGGTGTGTGTTTATATATAACATTGAAACCTAACCAAGTCGATTTATATCCACACCAACCCTGTATCGGGTTTGTGAGGCTAACCTTTTACAGGAAGCGAGCCCCAGCCTTCTCCCGAGGAGCGGCTGGTGGGTTTGAACCGCCAACCTTGCAGTTAGCTGTCCAACACTAAGCCAAAAGAGCCACCAGGGCTCCTAGATGAACAATGCACTTTAAGTTTTTTTCCCTCTGAAAAAAAAAAATGACAAAATAGATCAGGAATGAAGAGTTCAAGCAAATTGTCTCTAGTGTACATGTAATTCATTCTGACGGATTACGGAATCCACATTAACCATTAAAAAAAACCACAGTTGATTCTACTCCACACGCAGTTATTGCGAGGCACTGTGTCAACCCTGTGAAGAAACCAGGACCTGCAGAAGCAGCAGCCCGGGAGCGAGAGGCTTCAGCCTTCAGTGCGCAGGCGGCAATGCTGCCTCGTGGTTACAGCGTGAGGACTAAAACAGGAAGGGTGGTGCGGTCCTTCCTCGGCTGGTGGGTCTCAACAGCCAACCTCGGGGTGAGCGGCCAGTGCTTACCCAACCGCGCCACCAGAGGCTCCTTTAGGCAACTAGGTGGTGGCGGGGAATAAGTTTAACTCGAGTAGTTTTCAGAACACACGCATTTATTTTCTAATTATACAGAGTTATAACTTCAGAAACTTGTTACCCTGAGAGAAGTGCCATCTCCTTGCTTTGCATGCCCCGAGTCTCACCGTCTCACTGGGAACATACCTGTCCTAGCACAAAGCAGGAGCGACTTTCTTCTTTGGTCTGAGGGAGGGCGCCAGGTGACCCAGACCACTTCTGCTCTTTACACCCACCCCCCAGCCAGCGTGATCACCCTAACAGGGCAGGAAGGGGCCGGCCCCGACGTCCCCCTTTCCAGCTACTGCCACGATGGGACGGGACAAACGATTCTAACTGTACACCTGCCAGATGCCTCATCTCATTATCCGTCCATCAGAGACAAACGACACAAATGTAAGGTGGGGCCACACTCAAAGGCTCCGTGTTCCTAAGAGCAGTCCTACCCAAACCAGAAACATCAAACACCATAAGCACTCTTGTACATACGCATGAAGCCACGAAGGACTTTGCAGAAATGCATTTACATATGCAGAACACACTAATGACCAGCAACCGGAGGCCTTCAGTGTTAAAGCATTTCAGTAACACCTAAGGGCACACACACGCTTTCACCTGGAAGAGCGAAAATCGTGGCTGGCAAACATTGTGTCTGGCCCAATCACACTCACTGTTCACACACAGGACTGGGTTTAGTCACGAGAGCAGTGAAAACACTGAGGTCAGTTCAGGCAGGACAGCGATCCATCAAGGATATCAGGTACTTGCCACGGGCCGTCCTAGAAACCTGCTTGGATAAGCCTTTGGTGTCCGCGTTCGTACGGTCATAAACACTGCCGTGTACACAGTGCACACTCATCGTTCTCCATTCGACAGTTTTTCTCCAGAGTCACCCTGCCTCAGGGGCATCCTCGTGGCCCGGGGGCTGGCGGCTGGCGGCGAGTCCATCAGCAAGGCTAGCTTTCTCTCTAAGTGCTCTTGGAGCTGATCCAGCCGCTCGTCGATGTAGCCCATGAGGTTCTTTTCCATCACTTCCATATGTTTTGAAAGAATCTTTTCCAAATAGGAGCAGGCAGGTTGTTCTTCCATGCTTTGAAAACCACCAAACAAAACACCAATTAGGGCTAGGATTAAAAAAAATAACACCAAAAAACAAGTAACAACTATCCCAACATTTACACACAATGAACATACATTACTGGTCCTTGTTTCTGTAACGCTACTGCTGCCTTAGAATGTTATTTTCATGTTCTAATATAAGGGGGGAGCCTTCAAAAAGTGCATGGAAACCCCCACTAGCTTCTAATTCCAGAGGCTGTTATGCAGACAGAACAACAGGACGCTGGGTGAGGCAGTAGCAGGGAGGCTGTGCCAGCGTCTATCCTTCCATCACACTTCCTCAGTCTGTACGTCAAGCACAGACTCCAAGAAGCTAGGCCACATGGAGGAGGAAGCATCAGACTCGGGGGAAGATGCACAGCCTTGTTTGCTGATGAAAACCAAAGGGTACCGCCTTTAGCCTGGTTTGCGCCCGAGCACGAAGAAAGCAAACATCTGCACAAGGGGACGTAGGCCAAGTACCATTACAGGGGGAGAGGGTGGGTGTCAGGATTTCACTTCCCGAGGGTCCCATCAGCACCCGTGAAAGCAGCAGTCGGGGTCCAACGGCACACGGCATCGGCAAAACTGCTGAACAAGACCTCGTTCAGGTGTAGAATCAGAGACGTCCCGTTGGGAAGCAGGTGCGCCCGGCGGAGCTCCTCTGCCCGTGAGGGCGGGATGGTGGGGTGGCCTGGCGCAGAAGGGCTGCGCTGGAGGGAGGCCGCTGACAGAACGCCACGTGCCCACGGCCTGCCGAGACCCAAGAGTCTGTTTCGCAAGCACAACCAGAAGGCTCCTGAGAAGGGAGACGGCACGGCTATCTCTCACGTCCTTTGGACGTGTTGCCAAGAGGGACGAGTCCCAGATGAGGGGCCTCCTGCTCGGCAAAGCAGAGGCGGAGCGCGAAAGAGGAAGCCCATGCACGAGGGTCTGGCACGAGGCAGTGCAATGGTTCCGAGACCGGGCAGGGGTCGTCCCGGGTTAGACCTGCCCCGGCGGCATCTGGCAGCAAAGCCCTGCTTACGGCGGCCTGGAATCCTCGGTGAGGGACCTGACACGGACTGGTGATCTGTGCCTGTTCTCTCTGTCTGCCATGCTAGAAGTTTATCAATTTTAATTTCTACTTAAAAAACACCAGACTGTGCTCTACTGATATTCTCTATTGTTTTTGTTTCCAATTTCGTGGATTCTTGCTCTTTGTCGTCCCCGCCATTTTACTGGTTCTGGGGTTATTTTGTCCTTTGAGGCTTCTTGAGAAAGGTACTGAACATGACTGGCTGGAGGCTTTTGGCATTTCTCCAATGTACGCGAGTGTGAAAATTTCTCTCAGTACTACGTTAGTTGGACATGTTTTGACATTAAAAAATAAAAAGCAAATTTTTCCTACTCAGTTCTGTTTTGCTTTTTCTTTTCCCAATGCCTTTGAGCAACGTGACCTGTAGTTTATGTAGGAGGGTGTTGATTTATAAGGGTTGGGACATTTTCTTATCTTTCTTGATTCCTTTATGGCTGGGAAACATCCTGTGCTGTGTATTTTCAGGTTGTTGAGGTTTGATTTAAGACCAAGACACAGTCTACCTGAGGAATGCTTCACGGTGCTTGCGAAGAACATGTGTTCTGCTTGTGTTGGCTGAAGGGTTCTATAAATGTCCGTCAGACCTGTTGGCTGACAGCGCTAGTCAGTTCTCTGCTGCGCGATCGATCTGTCTACTGGCTTTATCGGTTGCTAAATGTGGTATGGGTAGGATGCGGTTCTGAAGCCCCACTGTGCACTTGCCTCATCTGCCTTCCAATCAGCTCTTGTTTTGTTCATACACGAGGACGGCCATTTTCATGGATGGCTAAACTTTCAATCCATGTCCTAGCTTTCCTGGTCTCTTGTAAATTATTTGGCTCTAAAGACTACTTTGATATCAATATAGCCACTGCTAGTTTTAAAATAATTCATGTAGCATGGCATCCTTTAATATTCTTTTACTTTCAACACGAGCTGTGATGTCACATTTAAAGTGCTTCATTGACCCATACGTATTTAAGTTTCAATCTGCCTCTAATTAAAAGAGTGCTTCCAAAATAAAAGTCCCCAACTCTCATTGCCCTTGAATCGCTTCTGACTGATGACGACCCTACAGCGCAGGCAAGAACTGCCCCTGTGAGTTTCCGAGGCCATTAACTCTTCACAGGAGCAAAAGGTCCCGTCTTCTTCTCCTGAGGAGCTGGTGGTTGTGAACTGCTGACCTTGCAGATAACAGTCCAATGCACAACCAACCACTACTCCACCAGGGCTCCTGATTGGTGTGCTTGGGGATTGAAAACCATTATGGCCACAGCAGGCTGACTCTGATACGCAGATCGCTTACCCCAGGGGCTGCACTGGCATTCTGATACTTGGACTTATGGGCAGAAACCTTACCTCCAACTGGGTGGCTTTACCAACCCCACTTCTGAAATACAAGGGGCTTCACAGAGTTAGTGGAAAAATTCCACCATCTCTTCATTCCATTCCTCCATGAACCTTTTGAAACCCCTTCATATGCCCTTCTTGGGGGCCCGTTTTCTACATGCACTGAGCAGATGCAATGGTGTTACAGCTTATGCTTCCACCATCAGACACACCTGCTTCTCTTCGGTGGATTCTCCCACCTGCCGTCTAGACCACGGCCGTCTGCACACACATACTTACTTGGCCCCAGCCACGCAGAGCTTCTCCTGCCCATCGGGCCTGTGCCCTGCCCGGAGATGGTTCACCTGAGCGCACACATCCTGGAGGAGAGGCAGCACCCCAGAGCTGGGCACGTCCGAGCGGCTACTTGCTCTCTTTGGGAAGAAGGAGGCGACCAGACTCTGAAGCTCCTCCTCACGAAGCGTGTGGCTCTGCGGTACACTGTCACTCTTGCCGGGCTCTCGAGGGCTCCCCGCACTGTTGGGCTGGCTTTTCTGAGCAGGGCGAGCTTGCGCGTCTTCCGCCCCTCTTGCAGACGCCAAGCCAGTTCGCAAAGGGAAAGGGGTGGAGGATGAGTTGTTCAGGCCTTCCGCAGACTGCAGTCCAAACACCTGCCTGCAGCCGGGATGTCCCAGCACGGACTGGAGCGGCTCTCCAAAGGGGATGCAATTCTAAATGAGGGAAACGAGTCCATGTTACTCGTCACAAAGTACCAACAAATCACTGGGACTTCTGGGGCCATGACCATGAGTCAGGCTTCGGCATTCTCTCATTGGATCCTCAGCACTCCTTTGTGAAGTAGGCTCCCCAAACTCATGACCACCGAGTCGATTCTGACTCATAGCAACTGTAAAGGAGCCCGGGTGGCCTGGCTCACTGAGAGTTGGGCTGGTGACCACAAGGTCAGTAGTTCAAAACCTCCAGCCGCTCTGAGGGCGAGCAGGCTTTTCACACCTGTAAAGATTCCCTTTCAGAAACCCTCGGGGGCAGTTCTCTGTCCTCGGAAGTAGGCTACTGTCCCCAGACTGAGTTGAGGAGACCAAGGCTGGTCACCTGGTCACAGCAGCACACCTAGTAAGTGGCAGATGGGCAACTGAAAGTCAGGCTACCAACTCCAGGGTCCCAACTTGATATCATTTGACTCCGCTTTCTCCCAAAGGAAACAAAAGCGCGTGGCAGGCAGCCACGTGGCACTGGCACACTCTCCCGTGAACTCAGCCCCCACCTGTGCCGTCAGGTCCCGCCCTGTGCACGGGGACCCTGCAGGTTGGAGCAGGGGTTTCTGAACGTGGCTCCACTCTAAGTTGGCTCTTGTCAGGGAGTCCAGCCCGTGTGAACAGTGGTACTCTTGATACTGCTGCTCTACAGTTGTGGGCAGATGATTTAAAACGGGACTCGAAGGTCATGGGGTTTGGAGGGAAAGGCGAGTCAACGGGGGAGGAGCTGGGGAAGGTCCCCAGGAAGCCGGAATCTATCAGGAGAATGCCAGCTATGCTAAGGTGTCCAATGATCACCAACAGCAAGTACATCACCAACTAAAACTCCAAAGACAAACGTCTAAGTGGCTCCACATTTTACTAAAAGCAGTTTGCTTTGACGATTTTATGAGGACGTCTAGTGGGCAATCCCTTGGCTCATACCTGCTGCTGAAACCGGACCAGAGCCATCAGCTGTTGTGCTCCAGGCGATAACTTTGAGCCCACGGCCTCCACGATGGTCTGGACCCTGTCCAGGTTGATCCTCGCTCCCAGGGTGGGGCCGCCCGTCGAAGTGCTTGCTGGAGCCGGCCTCGTGCGCACCACAACTTTCCTGAGGGACACACAGTGCTTTTCGCCAAAGGAGAGAAGCTGCCGGCAAAACAAAGAGTTCTTGAAAGAAAATCGTGCTTCTCCGCAATCCCCATCACTCGAAGCCACTGCTTTACATGTGGTCGGCAAGAGGGAAGGGGTCAGGAACACACAGACACATTTCACACAGAACTTCACTCTGAAGTGCTCCCTACAACACCGAGCGTCAAAACTTCCAACTCATCGGGAAGCCCAGAGGAGCTGCTTCAAACACAGCAACGTCCGCTTCAAGCCACGCACGAGCACAACACACTGAAGGGGAAGAGAAAGGGGGGAGGGGTGTTGGTGGCTAAAAATAACTTTACTTCTTTGAGGAATCAGAAATAAGCTATGCCAAAATGGGACCACAACACAAGGCCACCGTGTTTCTGCCACAGAGCCAGCTTGTCTCGTCACTTTTAGAGGTGACACGGGATGCGGATGATGGAGGTCAACGGGCTGGCTCACGCACTGCAGCCATGGTGTTGGGGTGACGTTCTAACGTGCACCATTTACCATTTGCTCAACTTGTGAAACCGGGTTTGGAGCCGAGCTCATCCCCCTTGTATCCCAGTCGTCTTCCTGGCGCATCCTGCTGCCCTGTCTCCCACGTGTGGCGGAGTGCAAAGGGAACGACCTGAGGTCAAAAGGTGTAGAGCTGGGGTCCTGAGTCGGGTGCACCACCAGTGAGCAGTGCCCGTGATTCCCGGGAGGCCGGGGAAGTGCTCAAACATGTGCACCAGCCACCGCTGCTCCTTCCCGTTTCCCCGCTCCTCATCTCGCCCCAAACAAGCCTCTGCAGGCGGCTCTGTCCGCAAGGGGCACGGTCCTCGGCCCTCTCACACAGACCTGCATGTCAGGCACAGACGGACGCAGGCTCGGCTGACCAGACCCATGACCCACGAGCTCCGCCAGTGGCACCGACGGTGAGAGCATCCTCAAAGCTGACCGCCCAGATGTGTCATGTAGCATCATCTGCCACCAGGACAGCCCTGTAAACAGCATCAGGCAGATATTCCCACTTATTTTATTCCTGATGACTCACTCGTGCCTCGTGGAGTTTCCGGCAGGCATCTAAGGGGCTAGGAAATATATGCAAACAAGTGGAGCAAGTGAGTGACTTGACTGTTGGTCCACAGTTCTTAGAACGACTTCTTGGGTGACGAGCTAAGCGCACCGCCTGCGTGCTCTGGAGAGCCACGCTTTTCCTCCCCATCCTAAGAAGTCCCATCTTAGTTCTCTATGGAGGGACAGGACGGTAGTAGGCACAGAGTTCTATAGATGAAAAAGGATCCAAGGGTTTACTTTCTCCAGCCTCTTAGCTAGTGGAACCAGCCACACAGGTGAGGAGAGCTGGCCACCCCACTCAGCTCGTCAGCAATGGGGTTGGATTCATGTTCAGAGCTTTGGTTTTCCGCTCAGCACACGTTTCCTTGAGCCCTGCTGGCGTCGAGGGTACGTGCTGGACTAACAAGGCCGGCAGTTTGAAACCACCAGCTGTTCTGCGGGAGAAAGATGAGGCTTTCCATGCCTGCAAACAGCTACAGTCTCAGAAGCCCACAGGGGAGTTCTGCTCTGTCCTGCAGGGTCTCTGTGAGTCGGGGATGACTCAGTGGCAGTTGAGTTTGGAGACTCTTGAGTGGAGACCTCACCTCCATGATAGGCCCCACGGTTGAGAGCCGGCTGGGATGTGTTTGTTTAACTCCAGCTGTACCTGCTGGGCGGGCGCCGCGCTGGCTGTCTCGACCTGCGGCCCAGCTTGCCTCATGCTTTTCTTGCAGCCACAATGTCCCAGCCAAGTGCAACAATATTCTCCGCACACGGTGTCCCGGGCTTCAAAGCACAGCCTCTGCCTGTGCAACAGGGTTGACGGAACGTTCCCTCCACTCGTCAACAGTCAAGTGTTACGGGAAGACTTCAAGCATCATATACGTGATATATATATATACATATATATACATGATATATATCTCCCCCCACCCCGTAAGTTCTTTCTGAATGGAAATGAGGAACTGACTTGAACATTACCGAACCACGGACAAGCCCGTGTACAGGGGTTTCACAGAGCGGGTGGGGAAACAGAAGGAAAGAGAGCGGACTGTTTGACCCACGTGCGTTGTGAGGCCCTCCTCTGAGGCAACCCCACTGGCCGCTGTCAAACCGGGTCCCTGTTAGTGACAGCTCACCTTCACTTTGCAGGCCAGTGCGGGGGGTTCCAACTGTAAATACTTTTTGTACAATATAATCTTCTCCGGATCACTAAAAAGAAAATGCAATCAAAATGATTAAACAACAACAACAAACTTCATACATGATTTTAAAATAGAGATGTTAAAAAGGGAAACAAAAATTCTAGGCCACAACTTGGGAACCCTTGAAGCGTAGTGGTTACACATTGGACTACTAGCTGCAAGGTCAGCAGTTCAAATCCACCACTCAGCTCTGAGGGAGAAAGATGGGGCTTTCTACTCCTGTAGAGTGCAAGTCGCCTCACACCCTGTCTGATAGGGTTGCTGTGAGTCAGAACCGACTTGATGGCGGCGAGTGAGGGAGGCCAATACGTCAATCCGGAGGTAGTTTGCCTGGCCACAGACATGCCTTCTACCTAACAGAGACCAGAATGAGATAATCCATGTACAATTACATAGCTCAGATCACATCGGAAAGCTCAATAAACGTAGTGATTATTTCCAATACGCACAATCCATAAAACAGCTCCTATGTGGGTGTCTGTAAGGAGAATTTGGGGTAGAATCTTCCGAAAACTGGGGCCGGAGTGACACTGCTATCAGCACGGGCTGAGTTAAGGACTGACCAGGCTACCATGGAACGAGCCTCTAACCACAGGCCACTTTTAATGGGCTTTCGACAAGAACCCATGTACGTGCTCCGATTGAAAGGCAAATCAACCCTGTGGGAACACAGCCACGGGAGTCAATGCCAACGAACGGCAAGAGGGCCTGCACAAGGTCTAGGCACTAACGAGCTCCGAGCCGCTACTAAGTCACCTCCCTCTTAATAGCTAGACGTTTACATGGTGATAAAAAGCAACTGGTCTTAACCCTGTAACGCTGAGTGCGACGTTTCCCTAACATTTAATTAAATGCATATATTAATATATATATTGATAACTAAGATAGTAAAGAATATATACAAAAAAAATTTCCCCCCCTGAAATTAAAAATTATAGCATTAAAGCAACAGGCTTTAAGATCCCTCACCTTCTAAAGTCCTGTGCCTGCTGGTCTAGCGCTCTCTCCCCTCCCCTAAAATCTGCCCTCAGTGCCAGAGAAACAGCATGCACACCTGCAGGCATGATGTCACAAACCTGGGCTCCAGGATCGTGCAAGCACGCCTGCCCCTGCTGGTCCCACAGTACTCCTCTCCTAGGTACACTTCCATGTTTCTTGCGGAACTTAAAACGCCCACGGAAACGATTTCTTCACCTCCATCAGGGTCACAGGCCAGGTAAAGGAAGCAGGGGTTTTCTTCGGGGTTGTTCAGGCTCCTCTTCAGCGTCACTAGATCCTCGCTGAAAAGAAAAAAGCCACAATGAATCCACAGTACCATTCTGACCCACTTGTTAGCCATGACCCACTGCTCTTCTGAAGAATCGGGCCAGAGCTGCCTCTGAGGGTTTCCCAGGCTGTGCTGCTCTACAGAGGCAGACACATCTTTCTGCAGACTGCATCATCGGAGTGTGGGGGCAGGGGGCGTCTTGGTGCTGCGGCTGTTAAGTTTGAAGTACTATTTTTAGATTACTAGCTAAGTGCTAAACTAGTGCCTAGTTGGGCTCCCCGTTATATGCCACATTGTTGTCACGTGCCATTAAGTCAGCTCCGATGCATAGCAGCCCGGCCTGGCCCCGTGCCGTCCTCATCCTCCGTGTGAGGACTGAGCCAGTGTCAGGTGACCTCACTGAGGGGGGTCTCTACTTAACCATCACGGTGTCTTTCCCAGAGATTGATCCTTATTGATAACGAGTCTCCTCAACCGAGCTTCTAAGCAGCATCTAGATGTACTTCTCCCTACTACCTTAAGGCTAACCTCTGTACCTTTGATTTGAGGTCCATGTACCTTGTCAAACACCCGACCAATGCTCAGCATGGAATTTCTATGGAAATCCTTGCTTCAGACCTCACAGCTTATTCCTGGATGCTCTAATCAATCCCTTGTGTTCACTTCTCACTAAATAAATTAACTGGAGACCAAGGAGTGGGAAAAGTCAGAGGGGGTGGAAGGCAGAATGGCATATCTTTTTCAAAATGTTGGTCGATCAGGACTCTACAGCTGCACTTGGACATGGGGTGCGGATCAAGAGTAGGGTTTCATCGTTTTCATAGCTGCGACCTTTTGGGTGAGCGCTCAGCTGTACACTGAAGAAGGTTGGAAGTTCGAACCTGCCAGCCACTCCACGGGTGACAGTGGTGGCGGACGGTTTCCCTCAAAATTACAGCCTCGGAGACCCCGCCTGCAGTTCTTCGTCCAAGAGAATCCGAATCCAAGTCGGACGGCTTTGTTTCAGGTGCAGTTGCACCCTGGGAAAGCATCACCCCAATGCTTTCTTCACTGGCAGCTCTATCTTTGGATGGGGTAAGGTGTCCGATTTCGATTTTGATAAAGTTTCTGATTGTCATGGTTAACACCCTCCCGCTATCCCCGCTCCCCCCTAGTAACCTCACAACCTTACTGAGGGTTTCTAAGGCCAGAAGTCTTTACAGGAGAGAGAGCCTCATCTTTCTCCAGTAGTGCTTGGTACGTTTGAACCTCTGACCCTGCAGGTGGCAGCCCAAGATTTACAGGACATCGAGGGGGACGCTTGAGAACCCTCCAAGTGTTCAGGCCGCCTACTAGGATCCCCATTCGCCCAGCCCCGTTCTTTCCCGCCGGACCCCGCCCCACGCCCTCAAGGCCTCCACCTTGGCCCCGTTCCCGGCACACTCTGTCTATACCTTACCCCCGCCCGCTGCCCGCGCACAGCTGCCTCCAGCTCCACCCCCGCTCCCGGCCCGGGGTCCCCGCTCCCCCGCACGGTCCCCGGGGACGCGGCTGTCACCGGCGCAGCAGCCCCCGTCCCGGCCGGCCGGACACACCCCGGAGCGGGCGGCGCCAGCAGCTGCTCCCAGTCGAACTCCCCGGCGCCGAGAGCACCGCGGCTGAGAAGCAGACTCTGGGCCAGCGTCCCGCACGGCGCAGCCCAGGAAGAGGCCAGAGTCGGGCGGCAAGTCAGCCCCGGGCCCTCGGTCCCGGCCTCCATGCCGCCGTCTCCAGCCCGGCCCGACCCGGAACCTCCTTTCTGGTGCCGAGTTTCCGCCAGTGCGGAGTTGAAGGCAGGAATCCGAGCAGCTTCCGGGCCGCCCCGCTCAGACGCCCCCTCGCCGCCGGAAACGCCTGCGGGGGAACGGGTGAAAGCGGGCTTCCGGCTGCCGCGGGCGCGCATGCGCGTGGCGTGCGGCTCCGGGAGCCGCGTAAACTTCCGCCGCGTAGGGAATGGGGAAATTAGAGGACGAGCATGCGCAGTGTCAGCGACGTGGCCTAACCCCTGGAGTCCGGGCGTAGGCGCGACGCAGGCGGCCGCCAGAGAACGCGGTCGTTTTTGGCCGTTGACCTGGGACAAAACGACCAAGCTGGGTGGCCGACGGTGGCTGGGCGCTGTCGGCAGGTTGTGGCGGTCTGGTCGCCTCTCCCGACGTGCACGATCTCCTCCTGACCCTCTGTTTTGCGAGTGTTGACCGCAGGAGACTTCACCTGGAACCGGACGTGTGTGGCCCGCGGGGTGACCCCAGGCGGGATCTGGGGCTGGGTGGGGCGGACCTGGTTGTGGACCTGGGTTCTTTTGACTCCTTACTGCGGAGATTCCCCCTACTTTTGTCCCTTCCCACAGACCTTGTGACCCTCGAGGTGGATGACCGCAGGAGATGATCGGGCAGCGCTGGAGCTGGGGCTGCTGGTGTCTGACACGACTTGACGACGTGAGGCCTGCAGCACCTTGCCGTGTCACCATTTGAAGCTCATGCCAAACCAGACTAGCTGCATCTAGTCAGTGCTGACTCTGAGCTACCCTGCATGGGTTTCCGAGACTGTAACTGTTTAAAGGAGTAGAAATCCCGGACTTTGTCCCTCAGAGCTGCAGGTGGTTCGCAGCTCAACACGTAACCACTACCCCTCAGGGCTCCTCGCAGGAGGGGTCCAATGGCTGGGTAGGGACATGGCTGACCACTTGCTTTCTGAAGCTGCAGCACCCTTAGTATCTAGGCTCTGATGCCCAGGTTTACAAAAAACTGGAAGTGAAGGAGAGAACGTGGCACTGCGGGTTCTGTTCCTGCCCTGGGAAGAACTAGCCAGGAGCAAGGCCAGTTGGGGTAGAAGCTACCTTGGACTGGAAGACTTTGTGGGAAGGATGAGGAAAAATGGAGATGAAGATACATCTGTCCAACACCACAGACTGCCAAGCCCACCATTCCACTGTTTATGTGTATTTGTGCACCGGGGTTCAAATCCGTCTGCAAATGAACCCATCCGGACTCCTTTGTAGAAATCCGGTTTGGGAGTCAGATTCTTGTTTGGACCAAATTGGGGGGGGGGGGCACTTCCTAGGTGTACTATTCCCGCGCACTTCCTAGGTGTACTATTCCCGCAAATACCAGCAAGCTACAGCCCAAGCTGTCTATTTCATGCTGCCTGCCATGGAATCAGTGCCGACTCATAGCGACCTGGTGTGGGTTTCAGAGAGTAACTTTACCAGAGTAGAAAGTCTAGTCTTTATCCCGTGGAACTGCAGGTTCTTTTGCACTGCCTCCCATGCAGATTGTAGCCACTATATCATTAGGGCTGCATTAGCTCCCTGAATCTCCCCCTCACCTCCACCCCCAATTGCCTTTAGCCACAACTTCCACTGTTCCTGGGAGTCTTGTTTTACCAATGAAGTTAGTGCCTTTGGGAACCCTAGGAAGATGGAGACCTGTCAACAAAAATGCAGATATTTTCCACAAGAAGCATTACTACAACCCAATACTAAGAAATATTCCCAGAAGGTTGGAACCCATGAGATATACACAGAATCAGAAAACCCTGGGTTTTCCAACCCAAATTAAGGAAGCACAGAATGCTAAACAAAAGCTGGAAATACTTCCCAGGAAGTGAGGAGATAGGAAGGCCCAGTCTTTCATGCTTAAATTGTAACTCAGTGCATACTGTATATCAGTACTCTTCTGAATATGTTTTTTTACATAGTTTTCATATTTCTTTTGGGGGAGCTATCTCCCTCCCCCAGTGAATCATAAGTTTGGAAGAGATAAAATTATTTTCTTTAGACTCTTAAGAGGTTTTACTCTTTATTTTCTAGTTTTTGCTTTATTTGGAACTTGGATATATGCTGTTAAAATTCTTAAAATCCACTCATTTCCTTGAAATTCTTTCATTCACAATTTCTCACCCCCCAAGAGAAGCACTGAATAAATGCATTTCAATGTGTATACAAAGTAATCATTCTTATGTTTTTTCATTAAGTATTTTACTAAGATACAGTATCATATACTGACATTTGTTCTCAGCTTTTGTTTGAGATTGTCATATTTTTGAGATGAGCTAAATTTACTACTAAAATTATTTTTAAAAATGACTGATTTGCTTGAAAGTTGATGGGTTCGTCTGACAAATTCATAGACACTCGTGTATAAGAAAGAGTTTTATGTATAAGAGTAATTGAATATTGAGAAAACATCCCACCCAGTCCAGATCTAGCCCATAAGTCCTATATTAGCCTATATGTCTGATACCCAGTCTATAAATTCCTCTTTAGACTCAACACCAGCAATGATGCCGAATGCAGAAAGACCACAGGCCAGTGGGAAAGTCTTGTGGATCCATGGTGGTAGAGGCATCTCAGTGCTGGCAGGGGTCTCATGTGGCTCCTTCAGCTGCAGGGCTCTAGTGTTGTCCCATGTGTCTTGTCAGAAATCATGTCTCACAGGGAGTGAGTGTGTGTCCCACCTCGTGAGCTATTTCCCTTGGGCCTCCAAATGAGGTCATCAAGCTGTGACCTGATTGACAGGCTAAACTCCACTCCTTCATACTTAGGTCTCAAATTGACAACAGATTATGTAACTACCACCGTTGACATAGGAAATTAGTTTCCCTTCAACAATTCATATCCATTTTATTGGTGATACTGCAATCCTTACAATGTAACAGCACTCGTTCCATTTCATGTGGTCTTTTCCTGTCCATCACTTCCCTTTGAGCTTTCTCTTTGAGAAAATATTGCCCTTTTGATCTCCTGTTGTTGAATGCTATAAGACATGCTGTATCAGACTGTGGCCTCTAGAGAAAAAAAATCAGTGACGCTGTATGTATGTGTCTATCGAAAGATAGCAAGAAGTGACTCCCACTCTTGTAGAAGTAACTCTAGGCTCATTCAAGTTGTAAGTCACGTGGAAACTGGAAGTATCTCATGCAGTGTGTAGCTGCACAGGCTGATGAACAGGAAGCAGGAAGACTGCAGACTGGTGGATGCAGAGCTCAATGGATGGGAGTTTGGCCAAATGAACACAAGGTTGGAATCTGCTGATGGCTCCTGGTGATAGAGCAGGTCTATGAGCAGGATGCAGAATTCAGGTGTAGCAGTGGAACTGAGCTAGATTCCACACACTCAATATAAAGAGTAGGCTACATCCCAATGAAGCTACCTCAATTGTATCAAGGCTGTGACCAGATTAAGGAGGTGGTACTTGTGGTAGTTACACAATCATGTGTCAACTCGATATTCAAGAATGAAGGATTTGGAAATGAAATTTTGGCAACATATGTACAAATATGCTTGATATGATGGATGTATGGAATGTTATAAGAGCTGAAAGAGCCCCCAATAAAATGATTTTTAAAAAGGAGTGAAGGGGTGGAGTCTAGCCTGTCAATCAGGTTGATTGACAGCCAGCGAAACTTCCTTGTGGGCATGGCCTTCTCATGAGCATTCTGGGAACTTCTTTTTCCTGGGAGGTGGCTTCACACTCTCTCAGCCTCACCCTCCAGTGGAGGAGCCACATGGAGACCTGCGCCAGTGTTGAGATGCTTCCACTGTCACTGGATCTACAAGACTTTCCACCCACTGGCCTGTGATCTTCTTATATTCCACATCATTGCATGTGCTGCATGAGTTAAAGAGGAATTTATGGACTAGTATAGGATATATGGGCTAATATTAGTCTTATGGACATGGACTGGGATGTCTTCTCAATGTACAATTGCTCTGATATAAAGCGCTCTCTTACATATGAGTGTCTCTGGATTTGTTTCTCTAGTTAACCCAACTTAATACAAGACTCTACCCCATTTTCCCCACAACTGCTTGGCTGGTTCACAGAAGAGCCCATCATGGAGTTGACCGCACTGTAAGAGATCATATCTTGGGAGAATCCTGGTCCAGCCAAGGTGACATAAAACCTAAATCTAAGTATGCATACCTCCCCGATGTGACTGTTTACTTTATCAACCTAGTATTTGTCTGAAAGTTACGTTCCAGGGGTGAGTTCTGTAATAAAGGCCATGGTCTTGGGGGTTCCCCACTCTATCAGAGCAGTGAATTTGTTCGACATTTTCTCCTAGTCTCCCCAGGGCCCTCCACTGTGACCCTGTTCAGATAGCTGGCTCCATCTCATTCTAGTCGGGGGGGGGGGGGGGGAGGCACAGGTGTGCATGGTCCTTTGAAGAAATTATGTTTGTGATCTTTGATATTTTTCACTTTTCTTCCCTTAAAAAACAAACCACCAGCTTACTCCTTCACAGCTGTGGACAAGAGGGTGAGAAATTTATCACTGAAAGTAGAGTTGGAAGTTAAAATGATAATTGAAAGGGCAAAGGCTATCAAACTCCAATTAAACTCAAATGCCACAAAATACAAATTTACTCAAATGACAAAAAAGGACAAAATAATTGAAAGAGACATGAGCAGCATCAGCATAAACATAAGGAAAGGGAATTCAAACGCGAGCTGGTGGACACACTCCACTGCAGTTGCCGGCCAGTCTGCCGAGAACCTGTCTGCCGACACCTGGTGAATGGCCTCCCCAAACCGCGACCCAGCCGCAGCCAGTGTTGTAGCTGCCTGAAAAGGAGCTGAACCCAGCGGGGGCACAGCCTGGGATTCCGTGGGCAAGAGGCTCCAACAGGAGCTGATGACTCTCATGATGTCTCTCTCTCTGCCTTCCCGGAATCAGACAACCTTTTCAAGTGGATAGGGACCATCCACGGAGCAGCTGGTACCGTCTCTGAAGACCTGAGGTGCAAGCTCTCCCTGGAGTTCCCCAGAGGCTACCCTGACAATGCACCCACAGTGAAGTTCCTCACCCCTGCTACCACCCCAACGTGGACACTCAGGGTAACATATGCCTGGACATCCTGAAGGACAAGTGGTCTGCCCTGTGTGACGTCAGGACAATTCTCCTCTCCATCCAGAGCCTGCTGGGAGAGCCCAACATTGACAGCCCTTTGAACACACCCACTGCGGAACTCTGGGAAAATCCCACAGCCTTTAAGAAATACCTGCAGGAAACCTACTCAAAGCAAGTCTCCAGCCAAGAGCCCTGACCCTCCCTGTACTTGTGTTGTCTTCTCCCTCCCTCCGCCCCTTGATTTCTGTGTAGAACTCTTATCTTAAGCTGTGGTGTCATTTCTGTGTGTTTGTTTTTAAAATTAAGTCTCCATTTGCACCCTTGTGATGATTATATTAAATACATAACATTTGGGGTTGGTTTTGGGGGGAAAACATAAAGGAAGGGATGGACAGTAAAGCAGAAATCAAATCTGCTTTTGAGTTATTTTGTATTTTTTGTCACAACTGCACCAAAAAATGTTCCCTTTCCTGGACCTGTCCCAGAAGCAAAGGTAAAAGCAGTGATGGAAAAAAAAGCAGTGATGAAAATTTGAAAAGGTGCTGGATTCTCAATATTTAATGATACCTTCAGACGTTGAAATCAACCACAACCCGCTCCCCCAAAACAAAACAAAAACAAAGGATGGAGTCACTTGCAATATAGTTTATGATGAGTCAAATTAGGATGAAAAATGTTATTCACAGGTGGTTCACAAAATGGAAAGCCATATAGGAATGTGATCCTAAATTCCTGTCAGGGAGATGGTTCTATTTTACAAGGCACAATGCCTCAAAAATCAACGTGAATTTACAGCCCTTGAGTCAATTCCGACGCATCGTGGTCACATAGGGCAGAGTAGCACGGCCTAATAGGAATTCCAAGACTGTAAATCTTTATGGAAGCAGAGCGACATCTTTCTCCCAGGGGATGGCTGGGAGGTTCAAACTTCTGACCTTTTGGTCAGCAGCTTAACACATAATCACATAGGCATTGAGAGTCATCAGGGCTCCTGATGCCTGATCGTTATTGATAAGCGCTATTGAGTCGAGTCTAACTTGCTGGCCTTTCGTATAAGAGAAGGGAACGCTGCCTGGTCATACACCATCCGCAAAATCATTGCTAGGTTTGAGTCCATTGTTGCAACAACTGTATCTCATCGAAGGTCTTCCTCTTTTTCTAACCCTCTTGTGGGAAAAAGAACCGGGAAGAGAGAGTATGGGGACAAACTCCACATTCACATGTTAAGGAGTCTGGGAGGCCAAGGCTCCGGTGAAGGAAATCTTCACGTTCCTGGGTTGGAGTTGCATCCCACTCACGTTCACCTACGTAAAAGTTACTCCCCACGAACAATTTTAAGGTGAAGCGCATGACTGGTACTACATACACTTGGAGGTCAACTGCTTGAAGGCCATCTGCCTGAAGGTTGTCAGCCATCTAAGGCCATCAGACCCTATTGTCTGTCCCACCTTAAGTAGGACCCACTCCCTTCTGATAAGGATTATGGATTGTTCCCCTGGAGGAGAGCTCAAAGACACCCAAGGTCAAGCCAACTCAGGGCCAACCAAGGTTATGGGCTGCCATCTTGATTCTAGAGTCTGCCCATCTTGTTATGTATGTGCCTTTCTGTCACGTGTGTGCCCCCAGCGCCTCCCCTTCAGATTGCACATACATCCCTAGCTTGTCCCCCTCAATATGTGTGTGTATGCCTATTGTACAACCCCTTCCTGTTACATGTGCGCTTACTACTGTGGCCTGCAGGCCCCAGATTGTATAAACTCATGAGATTACTTAACTCACCTCTCTCTGCTCGGACCTGGCTCCTACAGTCATGACAGCAAATGAGCCCTTGCGTGCTTCGTCTTGTCTTAATTTACCCTTCAATTACACAGCCACCCCTTGGAGCCGTTTGTTGTGAGGAGGCTGGTCCTCCACACCCTCTATTTTACAAAGCATGGTGTCCTTCTCCAGGGACTAGTCCCTCCTGATAATATATCCAAAATACACGCATGAGATGAAGTCTCCGAAGTCTCGCTATTCTTGATTCTAAGCATTCTTCTTCCAAGACATTTTATCAATGAAAACATGCACAACAGAATTTAAAAAACAAGCAGAAACCCAACCCTCTGCCATTGAGCTGGTTCAAACTCACAGTGACCCTGCAGGACAGAGTGGAACTGCTCCCATGAGTTTCCATAATGGGCGCTAAGATGAACGGTTCTACTGTGACACATTGAGGCGCTGCTAGATCTCTCTGGAGATAGTTACACCCCGGTCCTTGGCTCCACACGAGAAAGAATTCATGCCGAAGCCTGGCTCGTGACCCAAGTGAGTTTAATGAGAGTTAGAAGAAGTTCCAGGTTTTACACGGCACTCATAGGACTCCTCCCGACCATGCAGCCTGGCAGAGACTGCTCGGCGTCACGCAAACTTCTCTTTTCCTGAGACTCTCTGTTAGATCTCTCCCAAGTTCTCCTCTTCCCGACTCCCCGCTCCTGTCTTTTCAAGGATTCCACGGGGAGGCGTGGTGGATGACTCCAGATGGACCCCGTTGGCTGAATTGAATTCACCTGGCCCAGGTGGGCTGATCCAGGTTTAACGCCCACCCAAGCCCACCGGTGGGAAACCTGGGCCTCTGAGCATGTGCAGTGCGCCGCCCTTTGTTCTCGTGCTTGGCTCTCTGGGCATGCGTCAATGGACACCCCATCCCTGCTCTATCTGCCTAACAGCGCCACAAATTCAAATCCTCTCAAAGGCAAAGGGTTTGTGGGCATTAAAATCCTCATTTTCTTCTTTAACTTTCTGGTTTATCTGTGTTGCTGTTCTTCTTAGGTACCTTCCAGTTTGTTCTGACCCTGTGCACAGAAGAAAGAAACGCTGCCTGGGCCTGTGTCATCTTTGCCTTTATTATGTTGGAGCTCATTGTGAGAGTCATGTGTCAGCCCATCTTTTTGACATTTTTCTTTTTCTCTGACCTTCCACTTTACCAAGCATGCAGTCCCTTTTAGGGACTGGTCTCTCCTGAGCAGCATTGGTGGTGTGTGCTTACCTGTTGGGCTGCTAACCTCATGGCCAGTCATTCAAACCCACCAGCTGCTCTGGGGAGGAAAGCTGAGGCTTTCTACTCCCATAAAGAGGTACCATCTTGGAAATCCACAGGGCAGTTCTACCCCATCCTCTCAGGCTGCTATGAGTCGGCATCAACTTAATGGCAATGAGGAGGTGGGATGTGTGTGTGTGTGTGTGTGTGTGTGTGTGTGTGTGTGTGAATCTTTCCTGATAACAGCCAAAGCATGTGAGATGGGGTCTCGCCAGCCTCGGGTTGAAGGAACATTCTGGCAGTCCAGCTTACAAAACAGATTCATATGTTCTTCTGGAAGTGCATGGTAGTTTCAAAAACATCTGTTAGGTAGCTAGCATCAGGGATGGGATGTCCATTGACGCATGCCCAGGAGAGCCAGCATAGGACAAAGCTGGATTTTCCCGCCGGTGGGCACGGTGGGATCAACCTGGGGTCATTCACCACGCCTCCTCCGGGAATCCTTGAAAAGTCAGGAACCGAGAGGGAGGGGGTCTTGTCTGGTCGTCTTGTTTTGGAGGAAACTTGGGAGAGAGATCTTTGCATGACCTGAGCAGTCTCTGCCAGGCCGCATGGTCAAAGGAATCCTATGGGTGCCGCGTAAAACCTGAAGCTTCTTTAACTCTCATTAAATTCATCTGGATCACGAGCCAGGCTTCAGCGTGAATTCTTTCTCGTGTGGAGCCAAGGACCGAGGTTGGAATTTAGCCTGGAGAGAGAGACCTTACACATCCATTCTTCATCTTCCTTATTCATTGTCTGCCAGTCACATGCATCTGAGGAGACTGAAAATACCATGACTTGAATCCTGGATGGAGCCCTGGTGGCCCAGTTGGCTCCACATTGAGCTGCTGACCACGAGGTCAGCAGTTCGAACCCAAGAACCTCTCTGAAGGAGAAAGATGAGGCTATTTGCTCCCCAAAAGATGTAAAGGATCAGCATGACTTTGAGTTGGAATGGTGCCTGCATTTGAGTCTGGAGAGTTTAAGGAAGTTGACCTGTGGCTTGTCCCAATCAACTTCTTTAGGCAATGGGGAAATGAAGACAATTGCCGATAATTGTTTTTTGCTAACACCACCTGGGGAGAAGTTTTCTTGTGCGTTTGCTTTTGCAAAGGGTGAGCTCAGGTCAACTGCTGGCAGTCTTTCAAGCAAGTCCTTCCAGGTAATTTACTAACCCAACCCAAATCCCCATGGGATGTCCGTGGCCACGGATTGAGGAGGAGCCTGGGGAAATGCTAGTTTTGTTCTGCTCTTTCTAGCGGCTGTACTGGGAACCTGAACTGTTGTTTTGGCTACCCTGGTGCAAGGACCCTTGGTGGCCAGGTCCGCATGAGGAAACCACCAGCCACTCCCTAGGAGAAAGACGAGACTTCCTATTCCTGTGAACAGTTACAGTCTTGGGAACCCACAAGGACAGTTCTCCCCCGTTCTGCAGGGTGGCTCTGTGTCGGCACTGGCTCAAGGACTGTGAGCGGAGAGACCATGGTGCTGGAAAGGAAGGAAGAAGGAAGGAGACTTGCTGTTTTCCTTACACACAAGATGCACTTGTTTTTCTTGAATAAATGCTTCCTAGACTGCTGCGCACCCTTAGTCAATTCCCAGAATTTTCAAGTTTGTTTTGACAATTTGTTGCCTTATTTTTCCATGGAGAGGAGAGTTTCCCTAAGGGTTCCTTGTACGCACTTTTTGATTGACATTCGCTCTGCTGTCCCCAAGGTTTGGCCAGAGCATCCAGAAATGGCTCTTTGTGCCCCCAATCCTCTGCCCATTTAATTGCCCTGGCTTTGCTGGGTCTGAGTACTTGGGAAATAGAAACGTGACTGGAACAGGCAGTCTATATGTCAATCCTTTTTCCTTAACCGTAAATTGGAATAATCTTCTGATGAATGAACCACTACCTGAGCCCTACTGAATGGTCACAGATGACTGTGTGGCTAAGACAGAGTCTAACCAGCCTTCTGTCATGGAGCTTGCAGGTACATGAGTATCTTTAGGTGTTCGCCTCACTGCATTACATTTTTAATTGAGCTCTTAAACTCACCTTTTATCTTTATTGTGAGACAACATCTATCACAAAATATGTCATCTTAACCACTCTTCCCGCACCCCCAAAACATTTCATTAGGAGCTCATCCAGACATCATATCATTCCGTAGTTCAATCCCATCAAGCAGTGCTGTACAATCGCTACCACAATCAGTTCCCAAACATTTTCTTCCTTCTTTACTCCTTGGTATCAGCTCCCCCTAATGAACCCTTCCCAACTCCCCGTTGAATCTCCAGGGACCTTTCTAGTTATTGTCTCTGTAGAGTCACCCACCCTGGGTTTCAGACACTGAAACACAGAACAACATGTAACAGAGTCAAGAAGGCTATCAACAGTGACAAAATACAACAGAGATGAGCCCCAATATTTAAAAAAAAACAGAAAATATAAAAAACGAGCAAACACAAGGTGTATTAGAGGGGAGATCAAGTGTTAACGTTTTAACCGCCCAAGTCCGATTTATCATTTTAATTTACTATCGTCTTCTCTCCAATACTGCCTGATCACCAGCTTCCCCTCATCCCTCAATTATTCTAACCACTCTTCCGTGTCTAAATCAGTTATAAGAATCACACACATCTTGCTTGGCAACTCTATCACGATCCGTTTCCGAAAGTTTCCAGCACCCCAAATGGACACCCAGTACCCCGAATCAAGCCTGTTGTGGCTGCTTCATTTAAGTGGAACCATATTGTGTTTGTCCTTCAGAGCCTGCCTTCTTTCCCTCAGCATCATGTCAAGCTAGCTTTTGAGTCCAAGTCAAATCTTGAAAGTTTTCCTTAAGGAAACAAAAACGGAATGTTTTATAAGTTCTTCGGGCATTCATTTCCCCACGAGTGCTGGGATCTTCCTAATGGAATTCAGAACTCTCTGAAGGCGCAGTGATGCTTAGGGAGTTGATGTCACACAGCCTGTGTCCTGACTGGTATAAGAGTAGGGGGTGTCCAATGGTCACTGGCTGTCCATTCTTGTGGCTCAGACAGAACACGTGCCCGTCAACCTTTGAGCTTACTGATTCCTCAAAGGATCACTAGAACTGTCTCAAATTAGAGGATCTTGAAATTCCTGGGAAAATGTCCTATTCTTTAACATTTATTTTCATTGTGATTTTTTCCTTCTATTGGCCGTCAAGTTCTGAAGCACTTCAAGACCCCGACCCAGGAGATGTGGACGCAGGCGCCGCGGATGCAGGAGCTGCGGATGCGGGAGCGGCGGATGCAGGAGCCGCGGATGCGGGAGTCGGGGATGTGGGAGGCATGGACATAGGAGGAGGGATGGAGGACGCTGGCTCATCATCATCATCATCATCATCATCATCATCATCATCAGGCTGTGGTGAGTGTGCTTGACAGACTGCTCATTTGTCCCTTCGTTCACTTTCCCCCAGTTTCAGCGTGCTAGTTTAAACAAGTTGGATTGCCAGGAAGGATTTAAGATTGAGGAAAGCTTGGGGCCTACCACAAATGCAGGAGGAGGGAGTTGGGAGAGGCTTCTAGAGACCTGAACTGTGTAGCTCATGCCTTATTTGTGAGCCCGAGGAAAGAATTTGGCTGGAAACACCTCGGGGTTTCTTTAAACCTCGGGGTAGCAGAGGTGATCAAACTCTCTGTTAGTAGAGAAACAAAACAAAAAACCCATCCAAACTCACTGGCCAGAGTTAATTCAAACTCAGCACGACCTGCCAGGACAGAGCAGAACTGCCCCCGTGGGCCTCATAGACTGTCAATGTTTTCTAGGAGCAGAAAGCCTCCTCTTTCTCTTGAGGAGCAACTGGTGGTTTCGACCTACTGACTTTGAAGTCAGCAGCCCAACATGTAGCAGTCTTTCTGTCTTTCAGCAACACATGGCTGCATGGAAAGAAAAGATGAAAGTTCTCTCAACTTTCTCTTGTCTGGTTTCCCTTCTCCCTGGATTTTGTAGACTCGGGCCCTTTCCCCTCCGCAAAAGGAGCCCTGGTGGAGTAGGGGGTTATGCACCGGTCTGCTAACCCAAAGCGGACTGGAAGCAGCCACTCTGCAGGGCAAAGAGGAGCCTTTTTGCTCCTGTGAAGATGGAGCCTCAAACGAGGAGCTGATACCAAAGGCTCACGTAGAAAGGAAATGTTTTGAGAATGATGATGGCAACAAATGTACAAATGCGCTTGGCTCAATGGATGGGTGGATTGTGATAAGAGCTGTAGAGCCCCCGATAAAATGATTTAAAACAACAACAACAACAGAGCCTCAAACCTTGCCCTTCAGGATGCTGTGAGCAAGAATTGACTCTATGGAAGCGTGTGTGTGTGTGTGTGTGTGTGTGTGTGTGTGTGTGTGCATGTGTGTGTTTCTCATTCACAAATAAACCCTTTGCCCGCTCTGGGCCAGCTCGGGCTTCCTGTGGAGGAGTCACAAAGGCCATACATGTAAGGGTCATCGTCTGGTCTTCACTCTTCCTCCTCGGAAAGAGGCTGTCTGTGGCTGTCTGTGGTCAGAGCTTGCTGAGCGGGAGGGGGTGGGGGCGCGGGTGGGGGCAGCCCATTCACTGCTTGCCTGCCTTCTCTGCCTAGAACACTGTGGTCTGTTCGACCTCAAGACCATCATCATGCTCTGCCTGGCCAGCTGTATCCTGCTCGCAGCGCTTGTGTTAATTTGTCTCATCATCGGCGTTCGCTCCAAATTGGCAAGGTCAACCAAGCTAATTGAGTTGAGTATCAGTGGCTGAAATGTCCCCCTCGATCAAACTCCCTGGGGCCCCTCTGCTTGAGCAGAACCCTGCCTTGCCGTGTGACGGCACTCGAGTCAACAGTCACCAGGGTTGATCTCACCCAGGGTAGCACCTCAGTGTCACCCCTTCTCTGAATGGCCTTCTGCACCAGACCATCGGGAGTCCTTAGCCATGTTTGAGCTCCTGTCCATCACTGACTCATGTGCAAGCACAGCTGTGAGACATGTCGGCGGGATGCCTTCAATGTGCCGTTTCTTAGATGACCTGTGGGCTAGCAGCACATGGGCTTTATCAAGTCTCTCGACATTGAATTCTTACCATCATTATGACTCACGGAAGAGAAGCCTGAAAGAGGTTTTCTTCCCCTTCCCCTTCTTTCTCAAAAAAGTTATAGCGATCGATGAACAAATACGAATTCCCACCAGAGAATTTGACAAAACCAGTGACCATAAAGTCACAGGCAGTGACAAAAAAAGACAGTGGGTGTTGGTCGCGGGTGCAGATGAGACCCTGCGATTGGAAGGCGCCTGCCATGTAAGCCTCGGTGATGGCTCTGAATCAGAGAACACTAGAAGAGTCAAAAAGCCTGTTAGCAAAGGCTTCTCAGCCTCCTAGCTCTATTGACACAAGCGGGGCTTTTGAGAAGTGTTTTAGCTGTGGTAACAAACTACAGAGCTCTCTTTAATTCCCAAACAATTAACTTTCTGCTGAAGCACTGCAAAGACAGTGCAGCCAGTTTCAGGGTTCTCTCTCTGACTGTGTCACCTAGTGTCGTCTGCTCCCCTGCACACCTCCAGGGAAGCCTTTGTCCTCAATGAAGTGGAAAACTCACTCACTGCCAACGAGCCACTTCTGGCTCCCAGGGACCTCTAGGATGGACTGCCACTGGCCCTGTGGCTTTCGGAGAGTGTAACTCATTATGGGAGTGGCAAGCCCCATTCCCCCCCACCCCCACCCCTCAGATTGGCTGGTGGTCTTCAACTGTTCTCAGTCTTACAGTTCACAGCCTAACTGGCAACCCACTACATAACCAAGGCCCCTGACATGAAAAGCAGCATGTGGGTTTGAAAAAGACAAGAGGCAGGTCAGTTGGAATCTTGGCTCTGTGCTGTTCTAGCTTGGGATTGTGAGCTCATGAAGGGACTGCCCTCAGCCTGCTGGCCTGGTAAGTCAGCAATGCTTTGCTTACTTCGCCCAAACCAAACTCACTGCCAACTGGTTGATTCTGACTCATGGCAACCTTATAGGACAGGTTAGAACTGCCCCTGTAGGTTTCTGAAACTCTAATCGAACAGGATCGACAGCCTGGTCTTTCTCTTGCACAGCAGCTGGTGATTTTGAACGGCTGACCTTGTGGTTAGAAGCATAATGTGTAACCGTTCTGCCGCCAGAGGCCCTCCCTTTGCTGACTTCAGTGACTTTAAAAACACTGAGTTTCCTATGTAGGGATTGACCACTCCTTGGGTGGTGTCAACAGGGAGGTATTCCACTACTTGCCAAAGGCATTCCACTACTGGTGCTGCAAACTCTGAGTCAGTGCCTCAGAAGAAGGACCTGGCCACCTGCTTCTGAAGGGTCACAGCCTTAACCCCTTGGAGCCATTCTACTCAGAAACAAGTGTTTAAGTCAGCCTGTGGGCTGAGCTGCCCTCCTTTCTGGGCTCTGTAGACTGAAGAGCCCATTGATGGCCTGTGTGAGCCTCGGCTTTGTATGCACTCCAGTGATGGCCAGGATCGATCTCCTCTTGCCCGAGTCAGTCAGGGTTTTGGGGTCTCTCACTCATCGCTGGCTGCCTGGGGACAGTGAGGCAGACCGTCAGGCCTGTGGGGAAGCTAGGCTATGTGAAGACTCCTGGGGTTCACCCTTCCAAGATGGGAGAGGGTGATCATTGGGAGCAGTCATGCTCACAGTGAGCCTGTGTGTTAGAGGGCAGGTCCCAGCGCTCAGGCCATGGGCAAGTGACCCCTTCCCCACGCATGCTCACACCTTGTGGGCCTGGAGGGAGGGGGAAAAAAAAGACCTGATGCCATGTGTATATCTTTTTTTAAAAGAGCTGCTTCAAAGGCCTGTATGGATCTACCCTTGAAATACTCAGACCATGACACCCAGAACAGATGTGACACCGCAGAGTCTTCTACCATCTGTGACCAATGCTGCATGTACAGGACGGCATGTGACCCCCTCCCACCTTGCTTCTGTGACACAAACGAGGGACTCTGATCTGGGCGAGTCAGCATGCAGATTCCACGAGCTGTATTTCTTTCTTAGTAGAAGGCTTTATTGTTCAAGTTCTATAGGGTTTAAACGATGTATTGTACCATATGACATTATTTTTATATGTTTTTGAATAAATGTACAATACTGACAATTTCCCCCCCTCAAAAATTTTGTTGTGGTTGCTAGTTATGCATTTCCTTTACTTACGTTTCACCAACCTTTGAATCAATGATGATGCTTGATAGGAGTGTTTGCTTTGAAGACTGTGACCTGGAGGCTTGGTGGTAAGCACTGCAGGGCATGAAGGCTTCATACTATCCTTTCAGGAAAAACTCTTATTGGTCTCTGAGCTAAAGAAGGACTTGGAGGGTGGAGGGAGGGTGGGGTAGAGAGGGGGAACCCATGATAAGGATCTACATATAACCTCCTCCCTGGAGGACACACTATAGAAAAGTGGGTGAAAAGGAGATGTTAGACAGTATAAGAGATGACAAAATAATAATTTAGGTCCACGAGGGAAGGAAGGGGAGCGGGGAGGGAGGGGGGAAAATGAGGAGCTGATGCCAGGGGCTGAAGTGGAGAGCAAATGTTTACAGAATGATGATGGTAATGAATGTACAAATGTGCTTTGTACAACTGATGTTTGTATGGATTGTGATAAGAGTTGTATGAGTGCCCAATAAAATGATTTTAAAAAGTAAGGACTTGACCCTTCTAAAGCAATCCCTTGGGGTGACTACAATTCTCAATTCCAGGCAAGCAAACGGGAGCATCGGGAAAATTCAGTTCCTTGGTATGAGGAAGCCAGAAATTCTTCTCTGATGTTCCCAGGACCTCGGATTGTCTTCTTGTCCCAACAAGCTATTGAGCTAGTGGAACATGCCCAAGTGTCCTTCCTCACCCCAGGTCGCCCCCACCTCCAGCAGAGGGCATAGCCTGTTCTCACAGCACCCCCAGTTCCTGCCAGCCCACAGCAGGGCTGTGTTGGTCCTGGGGTGAGTTGCTAAGTGCCATGGGAGCTTGTTGTCTCAGGGGCTGGCACACACCGTGACTCAGGGCCCCACAGAGTCACCGCGAGACTCTAGTTTGTTCTCAACCTTCTGAATGCTGTGACCCTTCCATACAGTTCCTCATGTGGCGGTGACCCCCCAACCATAAAATTATTGTCATTGCTACTTCATCACTGTCATTTTGCTACTGTGATGAATCGGGCGACCCCCATGAAAGGGTCATTCCACCCCCAAAGGGTAATGACCCACCGGTTGAGAACGCTGTTCTACAGTGTGCACTGCCCCGGGGAACCTCCAGTCCCTGAGCCCAGGAAGAGGTTTCTGGCTGCAGGGTAGTTAGAACAATATGGCAGGGCTCAGGGGCTGCCAGGAAGGGTTTCCACTCAGAAGATCCTATGGGAGTCAGAACTACGAGTTGAGTCACTCTCCTGCTCAACAGGCTCCCCTGTGATTGAGTCAAAGCCAAACCCAGTGACCGGGCAAAAGCTCCATTTGTAACCTGACCCAACAGTAGAGCAAAAGTCCAACCCCAAGTCCGTCCCCCGAGTGAGGGCTCAGTGTCCGCTAGTGTTGGGGCTATTCAGAGCCACGGCGTCATTGCCGACTCGCAACCCCATCCACAGTGGAGCGAAACGCTGCCGGTCCTGTGCCCCAATCGTGCCCATGCTTGAGCCCATCGGTGCAGCCACTGCGTCCGCCCAGCCTGCTGGCGAGTTTGCTTTCTCTCCTCTTGCTGACTCTCTACCGAGAGCGATGTCCTCTGGCGACTGGCTCCCTCTTGATGACAGATGATGAAGTTCTCACCATCTTTGCTTCTAAGGAGCATCCTGACTGTTGAGAATTCCCTAGTGGAGGGCGTCCGCTATGGTCCTGCCTGCAGAGTTTCCGGGGATGAGTGGGGATGCCCTCCCCAGCTCTGAGGGCATCACTGATGTCAGCCAGCCCCACGGCTGTTACATTCTCACTGAAATTCCCTCCCCCCTCCGCCCCCGTGTCGCTAGAACTGACACGGTTCCCTAGGGGCCAGTGGAGAGTTTGTGAACCCAGATAACTATTGAACACAGAGAAGCTGAAGAGCTTGCTAGCCCCTCAAGGGGTCTCAGTCCAGACAAAGATGGAGGCTGTAAGACGGCTCATCCTGTTGGCCCTTTTCATTTCATCATGCTTGGCAGCGTGGAGGGTGACCGAGTCAGATTTGTCCATTGAAATAGAATAGGTCCCTGCCAGAAATGTAAAGTTTTCATATTCACAGATGCTCCCAGTCTGGAGAAAAACATTATTCTTGTGCAATCTTGAAAGGTTGTGAGATTAGTGTGGTGTGTTTTTCTTTTTCTTTCAGGGCAATCTGACAGTAGATGTAGACATACCAAAACAGAGTTGAATTTTACCAGGTGATTTCACTTCTAAGAATTTATCTTTAGGAAATAATTAGACAGCACCCATGCAAGTGTGTGCATGTGTGTTGTAAAAACACACTATCGTCACTTGTGACGGAAGTTCTGGTAAATGTAATGTGTTCAAAGGGCAACACTCTAGGACAATTGAAAAAAAAATCTGTAAGCACGATGCCCTGATCTACACTCGAAAGAAAAGCAATCTGAAATGTGTTCAGCGTGTTCATGTTTGAAATACACTCATGCAGTCATTAAGTATCTCTAGAAGCAAAAGCAAAGCATTTTGAGGGAGAACGAGAAGGAAGTGTTTGAACAGTTTTACACTCATTGTTCACCATGATAAGGAGTTCTGGTGGCATCGTGGGTTACACGATGGACTACTAACTGCAAGTTTGGAGGTTCAAACCCACTAACCCCTCAACAGGAGAAAGATGAGGCTGTCTGCTCCTGTACAGATTTATAGCCCCAGAACCCCCCAGGGGCCATTCTACTCCATCCCCCTGGTCGGTGTGTCAGCATCCACTCCATGGTAGTGAGTTAAGCTTTCGTGTTACCAGGCAGATGGAGTCCTTGGATCTTAATTTTTTCTTTGTCTTCTGATTTTTTTTAAACTAGCAAATATAATACTAATGGAAACAATCAAATAAGACTGTTAATAAGAATATAATTCATCGTCTATCGGTGAGAAAGAAAAAGAAGAGCTCATTTCATTAGCTGGAGTTGCTAATTGAGTTTCAGAGCAGTCCCGCCATGAAGCGGTTTGTTTGGTTTTTGTTCGGATTCAATCAAGGTTGTTTTTTAAACAGCAAAATGAAGCCATTCAGGATGTGGCCCCTGTGCTTGGCTTCTTTAACTCAGCATAGTTTCAAGATCCATCCATAGTCTCAGAGATAGCTGCACTTTCTTTCTGTGTGTGACCCAATCACATTTCATTTCATGAGTATACCATGTTTGATTTACTCAGTTATCTCTTGATGGATGCTTGGGTTTTGCCCCGCTCTGGACAATTAGGCATGAACATTCATGCCAAGATTTTTCAGGTGAATATATATTTTTATTTCTCTTGAGGGCATGCCTATGAGCGGAATTGCTGGGTCACGTGAGTACACATCTGAAGAACTGACAAATTCTTTCCCATAGCACCCGTACCATTTTGCATTCCTGCCCATCAGTGCACGTGGGTTTCTGTTTCTTTACATATTCTCCGGGACTTGCTATTCTCTATCCTTTGAATCTAACCATCACAGTGGTATGAAGTGATACTTCATTGTGATCTTATTTTGCATTTTCCTGTTGGCTAGGGCTGGGGGCATCTCGTTATGAGCTTGACTTAGTGTCTCTTTTTGGAGAAATGTGTAGTCGATCCTTTTCTCCTTTAAAATTTAGTTGTATCATACTTACCTGGCAGGCGAGACACCATGATCACGAAGGTGGTTTTCCCGGGGCGAGGCTCACCCATTGCACTGCGGATGTGCCGACCCCTGCCATTTCCCCAAATGTCGGAAACTCGACCGCATAATTTGTGGTAGTGCGGGACTGCGTTCGCGCTCTCCCCTGGGGGAAAAATTGAGTTATATCTTTTGCTTTGTAAGATTCTTTAGACGTAAAGCCTGTTTGTTTTCAAAACTATCTTCCTTGAGGTCTTCACAGATCCTATATTCCTTTTTGAACTGCATATAGAGAATCATGAGCACTCAATCCCAAAGGGTCCCAGGAGGAGCAATTGATTGCGGGCGACTTTCTTTCTTCTCGGTATGTGAGGTGCCATCACGTTGCCTCCGACTCAGAGGAAACCCGTGTGCAACAGAACAAATCACTGCCCAATCCGACGTCATCCTCACATCAGTCGTCAGGTGTGTCTGTGAGTGTAGCTCTGTGTCCATCCATCTCCCTGAAAGTCTTCCTCTTTTTCACTGACCTTTGATTTTACAAAGTATGGTGTGTGTCCCCCACCCCCCGCCGAGGACCTGGTCTTTCCTAATAATAGGTCCAAAGCATGTGGGACAAAGTCTGCTGCTAAGGACCGTGGTAGCTGTACTTCCTCCAGGACAGAGATGTTTGTTCTTCCGGCAGTCGTAGGGATTTCACTCACCATTCTTTGCCAGCACCGTGACTCGAACGCATCCGCTCTTCTCTCGACTATCGCACGTGCTATCCAGCTCTCTCTCCCCCCCCCTCTCTCTCTCTCTCACACACACACACACACACACACACACACACACGGGAATCGTAAACACCAGGCTTTGGTCAGGCAGAGTGACATCTTTGCTCGTGAACACATGCACTTGATCTTGCGCAGCAGATTGGCCCCAGTGCAAACCGTGACTGCCTCTTCCAGGAATCTTAATTGTGGATCCAAGTAAAATGAAATCCTTGCCAACTTAATCTTTTCTCCCTTGCTCACAATGTTGTCTATTGGTCCAGTTGTTAGTTTTTTGTTGTAAACATTTGGAGTGAGCTACATACCCTCATGATCAGCCAAGAGCTGTGTAAATACCACAGGGGAGGTCAATGTCCCTTCACTAGAGGGGGCGGGGCGGGGCAGTGCTCAGTGTCAACTGTGGTCTCTACCAGGCAAATCCAGCTGCAGGGCCAGCCTGGGAGGTGCCAGCGTGAGTGAGGCCCACAAAGCTCTGATCCTGCAACTCCATCCCAATGAGAACTGCACCTGGACGGTCGAAAGGCCAGAAAACAAGAGCATCCGAATCATCTTTTCCCACATCCAGTAAGTCGGAGCTTTGGGCTCTGGGTGGATAAGCCAGCCAACTCTGGCTGATGGGGGACTGTCTGGGTGAAGGATTCGGCTCTTCCTGCAGGTGCTGGGAACAACTGGGACCACGGTGTTGATGGTGACCGCGATGGCTGAAGGCTCTGCACCAGACCCTGGCTCACAGAGTTCTTGTGAGCTTGGTACTCGCATTTTAGGCATTGGGGGTGGGTGGGTGGGGCGGTGCTTGCTAACTTGGGTGGCTCATAGAGTTGGTAAGTGAAATAACCAGGATGAGTCTCCCAGCAAGTCTAGTTCCAGATTCTAGGCCTAAAATGAGTGGCTCCACCCTTGCTGGCTGGACGTGAGGTGGACTTGAGGTACTTGGTGATGAAGGTCAAGGACTGCAGCCTTCAGTGCGGATTACGACTCAGTGTAAGGAAGGCCAGAATCCTCACACTGGACCAATAGATAAATGATCAATGGAGGAAAGGTTGACGTTGTCAAGGACGTTGTTTGCATCCACGATCTATTCTCATGAAAGCAGTAGTGAAGACATCCAACAGCGCCTTGCGTTGGGTCTATCTGCTGCACGGGACCGCTTGTGAGTGTTGACCCATAGCGACCCTGTGCCCAACAGAACGAAACACTGCCTGGTCCTGCACCATCCTCACAAATGCTCCTCTCCCTGAGCCCATGGAGGCAGCCGCTGTGTCCATCCATCTCGTCGAGGGTCTTCCTCTTCCTGCTGCCCCTCCACTTGACCAAATATGATGTCCTTCTCCAGGGACTGGTCTCTCCTGACAACATGCCCAACGTATGTAGGACGTGACTCATGACCATGTGACCTGCTGTGCTCTCCCTAGTATGGTGACCTTCATTAAGATCACACCCTAAACCAACTACTACTGTGAGTTTCCCCACACTGTAATTCCTTATGGGAGTAGAAAGCCCCATGGAGTGCCGGGTGATTTCGAACTGCTGACTTTGCAGTTAGTGGCCCAAAGAGTAACCGCCCAGGCCAGCCCCTAAGACAGACGATCTCTCTGTGGGCTGACTGGAGAGAAATGGAGGTAATCCACTTCCCAATGTACTCTGTCCGAGGACAAGATGGTCTACATCCTGGGTTAATGATCAGAAGGAATTCAGTGGAGGCTTAATCAATCTAACGGTGGGCATCTAGCAAATGGATATTGGGGTTTCGCCATCATCCATAGCCTTTCGAAAGTGGGGTGCTCAGAATTTAAGTTTTAATTTGGAGGAGTTCTGGTGGTGTAGCGGTTTCCTGTAGGGCTGTGATCTGAAGGGTCAGCAGTTTGAAACCACTGCTCATTCCGGGCTTTCTACTCCGGTAAAGAGTTCTAATTTTGGAAACCCACAAGTGGGCCTTTGTACCCTTCCCTCTTGGGTTCCTGTGATTCGGCATTGACTTGATGGCAGTGAGTTTGGTTTTTTGAGTGTGCTGTGTTTTTCTCTCAGCCTCGTTGGAAATGTTATCCTCTGAGAGGGCAGGGAGAAACTCTGACAAAATGGGCAGACAACGGACTCCTGAGTGGCTCTGCGGAGTGCCTGGCATGGGATGAACTTCAGGGACCAGGACGGAGTGACATGAGGAAGAAAGCTCATGAGGGGAGATGCCAAGATTCGCTTTACCCGAAGAGAGGTGCCAGAGAGGTGGCTAGGGAAGACGACCCTTCACCTTCTGGATGCTTTGGATTTTAAGTCCCCAAGTGGATTGGTGGTCATTCACCAAGTTTGCCACCACAGAGTACCGTGGGAAAAGGAGCAGGGGCGAGAGAAAGAGGGAAAAGGAAGGAGACCAAGGTCTAGCCTCCTGTCCACCCTTTCCTTGTTCCAAGATGTTGTTGGCAAGGCAACTCTTCCCTGAGTCAGGTCTTGGCTGGTGGCGTGTGGTCTGACATGGAGGGATTGTGTTGGTGCCAGCAGTTGACGTCCGTCCGAGAGGCTTCCCTCGACACAGGTCTGTCCCTGCTTTGTGACTGCTTACGCACGCGAGCGACAGACCGCGCTCCAACCCCCCTCTGCGGATGTCACTTCTTCAGTCACGGGGGTGCTCTGTGTCCCAGGCTGGATCCAGACGGAAGCTGCGACAGAGAACATTGCCGTTTCTGACAGAGGGTCAGTTGACGAGCCTCTTCTGCTGGGGAGGGTCTGCAGTCAAAATGACTACGTTCCGTATTTGAATCGTCATCCAATACGCTCACGGTTCCAATCGTCACCGACTCGGCAAGATTTCAAAGCTCAGTCTTTCTCTTCTACTTCTTCTTCTCTCCCGGAAACACACAGGCCCGGGGGCAGCTCTGGAGTTGGCCCACTGTCCACCAGAACGTGTGACTTCTCTCCCAGAGACACCACGGGGAGAGCAGGGGGGTCTTTGCACATCAGTGACATTGAGGCCCACAAAGTCCCAGCCTGTCCTCGAGGGTGGCTGGCCGTGAGTCTGATTTGGGTGGCTTGTCAAATCAGAGTCCTCTGTCTGTAGACATTCCAATTCACTGTCAAAGGGCAGAGCCCACGAATCTGCATTTCTAAAAAGACTCCCTGGTGAGGCAGACAGATGGAGATAGCCCCATGTGGGCTGTGTCAGAAGGAGCCCAGGCGGTGGAATGGTTACGCATTGGGCTGCGATCCGGAGGGTTGGCAGTTTGAAAGTACCAGCAGCTCCACAGGACGAAGACTGGGCTTTCTACTCCCGTCAACAATCACAGTCTCAGAAACCCACAGGGGGCTGGGTTTGAGTCAAACCAAACTCCATGGCAATGGTTTGGTTCAGGCTGCTTCTGAACAGCCCAGCAGATATTTGAGATACGGATTCAGGACAGCCCCTCTTTCTGCTAGATTCCCTGGTTCTGGTTTGGAGCTTCATTTTCTACCAAGTCCCCAGGTGATTCTGAGGAAGCAAATTGTGTGGGGAAGACATGCTGTCCTCCTGTCTGAAACCTCAGCCTGTGTGGCAGGCAAAGGCCGTGGTTCCCAAGTTGGTATGGGGTACGGGGAGGGAGCCCCACAGCACCTGCATCCCACTGCCACCCAGACACGAGGGAGACATCTCTCTCGTTTTCTTTCCAAGCCGCAGATCTGATCACCTCACTGCCCTGCCTTCCTTAGTCCACAAAGGACTTTCTTTCCCCGGAGCCTTGGTGCCAGCAACGCTCGGGGCTGTAGCTGTCAAAGGGTCTCTTCTGCCAACTGACTGCAGGTCCCTGTGCCAAACCTCCTCGCCAGCCACTCCCTGCCAGGCAGCCCGGGCTGCCCAGCCTCAGCCAGTCCTCCCCTCCCTAAGTGAGCCTGCAGGATCCTCTCTCCATGTGGTGTCTGTCCAGGAGCTGCCTATGTCCATCCGGGAAAAGGAGGGGTGGAGGAAAGGGAGAGGTGGAAGCCAGAGACGGAGGGGAAGGAAGGGTGGGTGGCACCGGGGTTCAGCGTCCTTGGCAGTGGCCAGTGGGCCTGTGGAAGGAGGCTGGAGCCACGTGAAGAGGTGTGACCCTTCATGACACACACAACGGTGGTGGATGAAGTGGTGTGAATTTACACACGAGCAGGGTGGCGTTGCACACACAATGGGAGTGGGTGAGGTTTTCCGGGCTCCTCCTTGAGCTCGCAGCCCTGGCGGAAAACGGCCTGGTGAGAAGCCCAGGGGTGTGTAAGTGGGAGGTGGGTACCCTCAAAGGTGAAACATGCGAAACTCCATCCCTAAGACAGAAACTCAAAGCAGTCTCAGTCTTGACTGACATTTCTATTTTATTAAAAAAATTCAAATCATTTTATTGGGACCTCTTTCGACCTCATAACATTCCGTAGTTTAGCACATCAATCAGTATTGTATACTCGCTACCACACCAGTTTCCAAACATTTCTTTCTTCTTGAACGCCTTGATATCAGCTCCCTTTATCCCCTCTACCCCCACCCTCCACCCCAGGCCCCCTTACTTACTTATTATTTCCCCTATAATTTTGTTTTCATGTGTGTGTGCCGTATCTTATACACTGGTTGACATTCTTGGTCCCCTGGCCTCTCCTTCAGCGGTCCTAGACTGTGGGGGTTACCTGGACACCGCGGAAGGCTCCTTCACCAGCCCCGACTACCCAAAGCCCCACCTGAGCTGGCCTATTGCGTGTGGCACATCCAGGTGGAGAGAGGCTACAAGATCAAATAGACTTCAAAGAGATTTGTAAGTACCGTGGCCCACCTCGGCCGCTGGGCCCAGCTGGCAATGCCTGTCCACAGACCATGACCATTTGAAAAGTCATCAGGGTAGAAAAGGAAATTGGAGTACTCCAAAGTGAACGAAGCTAGACGATTTCTGTGAAGATTCTGGGGACAAAGGCCCAGGCACCGCATTCCTGCGCGAGTCTAGCATTGTAACGAAAAAGCGTTAGTCACTCAAATGTAGGGTCAGCGGGGTCACCGGGGAGATTTGGGGGATATGGACTGCACTGAATGACAGCATGAGAAGGGAGACACCCCCCCCCCCCAGATGGCCTACACAAAGCTTGTGTGGTGCTGCAGCAGACAAGCATCCTTTTACATAAGAACATCTCTGTCGTTGGTTAGAACAACAAAAATATTTCTTGTAAGCCCAGCGCCCAGGCATCAATAGACTGAGAAGGCTAAAGCTCACGCCCACTGGCTAACTCACGCAAGCACAGGGAGCTTCGAGTCCCTCGAGTTTGCACAGAGCACAGGCACCCCTGCTGTGCTTGTTGCTGCCGCTGTGTGATAGTCACTGGTTTTGTCAACGTTCCTGGCGTCTTATCGAGCTTCTGTGGTCGTCAACGGAAAAGGAGAAGAAAAAGCGAAGGCTTTCCTCCCAGTTACTCAAAAGCCGCACTAATAATGTTGTAATTCTGTGTAGAGATATTCGCCTGAACGAACGTGTGGTTCGTCTTCATGTCGTCTAAGAAACATTACACACAAGCCACATGTCTGTTTATCACGCATCAGTCTGATTAAAACCAATGACACATGTGCCTGAGGGTCCTGCGAGAGGTGGTTGGTGGGAGGGCAGGTGAAAGCACGGGTCATTGCAGGATTGTGGGAACTCAGAGAATAGAGCTGGTTTGGTTCGGAAGCTGTTTCACCAGAAGCTGTGGTGCTCCAGCCTAGAAATCGATGACCACGCCGATTTGATTTCATTGCCGTTTACGACGGCTTCTCCCCCAACACTGGTCTCATCGGACAAGTCTGGCCGCTCGAAGGCCACCTTCGCATCGTCTTCAGACGCCCCGAGTGTCGTGTTATCCACCAACTATGGCAACTTCTATCGGGGGCTTTCCGCCTCCTACACTCCAGTCTATGCCGAAAATGTCACCACCAGTAAGTTGTATTTTGTGGCTCTCTGAACATTGTGTTGTACACAGAAGTGGGCCCTTGGCTTCCACTTGCTGTGCCAGCCTGCCGCAGGTGCCTTGACGCATCTGCATTATCAGAAGACAGCCTTGATTCACCAACGGGGGAAAATGGCGATTTTATTAACCGGAGAAGCAAATCCTGTAGAAAATATACACGGGTTTCCTTCCTGCCTTCTGCAGTGTCTCCCAGGGAGTGGCAGAGAGAGAGAAGTGTCTCCTGCCTCCAAGGAGGAAGTACCAGATTTCCCAGAATGCTCAGGATAAGGCCATGCCCACAGAGAAGTCTCATTGGCTATCTCCAGATTGACAGCCTAGACTCCACCCCTACACTCTTAATCCTCAAATTGACACTAGATTAGGTGACTGCCACACATATGTTGCCATCATCATTTAAAAAACATTTTCTGCTTGAGCCCCTAGTGTTAGCTCCTCTTTTTTTCCCTCCCTCCTTCCCCTACCCTCCCTCCCTCCCTCGTGGACCCCTGATAAATTATTTTATTATTTTCATATCTTACACCGTCGACTGTCTCCCTTTGCCCACGTTTCTGTTGTTTACTCCTCTCCCCTTCATGTTTTAGTGCTGTCTCGGGACATATCAGAAAAGGGCCTTGGACAGAGGACAGCAACTATAAAAGGCGAGCCCTCAGTATTGTTTCTGTGTTAATGAGAGAGCACGCCAAACACCAAGCCAAAGATATCGTCCTAACAAGGGGTAGCCAGCTACGAGCTGCACTTTCTAAAGGAGTCCTGGGTTCTGAGTTGGGCTACTCGTCAGAAGGTCATCAGTTTGAACCTATCAGCTGCTCCTTGGCCAAAAGAGGAGACTTTATATTCTCAAAAAGATCTACACTCTCGGAAACCAATGGGGCAATTTTTCTTTGTCCAGAGGATCGCTATGAGTCAGAATTGACTCAGTGGTGGTGAGTTTGGGCTCTACTATGGAAGAGACTCTGGGGGTCGAATGGGCTATGTGTGGGAGTGCTAATTCAGGATCAGCAGTGCAGCTCCATGGGCCTTGCTATACAGGAAAGATGTCTCCTCCTCTAAAGATTTAAAGTCTTAGCAACTCAAAAGGCCAGTTCTATCTGTCTTATCGGGTCTCTGTGGGTCCCAGTTGAGCCCCTGGTGTGGTTACCTACTGTGGCTGAAGTAAAAATGTTACCATGTGAATAAAGCTTACACACATGCCATCCAGTTCTTTTCTCAGAGGAACAATAATGACTCTACTCCATGTTATCATCTAACCACAGAGTCATATTGCTCTGGTTCTAATAAATATCCACAGCACAATCATATTCCTGAATGCCCAAACACATGGTCCTGCTTTTCTTTTTGAAATCATTTTACTGGGGGCTCGTACAACTCTTGTCACAATCCATCCATCCATCCATCCATCCATCCATCCATCCATCCATCCATCCATCCATCCATCCATTGTGTCAAGCACATTTGGACATTCGTTGCCCTCATCATTCTCAAAACATTTTCTTTCTACTTGAGCCCATTGTATCTACTCCTCACCCCCCCCTCTCCCCACTCCCTCTATCACAAACCCTTGATAATTTATAAATTATTATTATTTTGTCATGTCTTACACGGTGTGATGTCTCCCTTCACCCACTTTTCTGTTGTCCATCCCCCAGGGAGGGGGTTTTATGTAGATCATTGTGATCGGTTCCCCCTCTCTCCCCCACCTTCCCTTTACCCACCTGGTATCTGTATTTTCATTATTGGTCCTGAGGGGTTTATCTGTCTTGGATTCCCTGTGTTTCCAGCTCTGATCTGTACCAGTGTACATCCTCTGATCTAGCCGGATTTTCAAGGTAGAATTGGGATCATGATAGTGTGGGACAGGAAGCATTTAAGAACTAGAGGAAAGTTGTAGGTTTCATCGGTGCTGCACTGCACCCTGACTGGCTCGTCTCCTCAAGACCCTTCTGTAAGGGGATGTCCAGTTGCCTACAGATGGACTTTGGGTCTCCACTCCACACTCCCCCTCATTCACAATGATATGATTTTTTGTTCTTTGATGCCTGATACCTGATCCCTTTGACACCTCGTGATCCCACAGGCTGGTGTCCTTCTTTCATGTGGGCTCTGTTGCTTTTGAGCTAGATGGCTGCTTGTTTATCTTCAAGCCTTTAAGACCCCAGATATTTTGATAGCCGGGCACTATCAGCTTTCTTCACCACATTCGCTTATGCACCCGCTTTGTCTTCAGTGATCGTGTCGGGAAGGTGAACATCATGGAATGCCAGTTTGGTAGAACAAAGTGTTCCTGAATTTAGGGAGCACTTGAGTAGAGGCCAATGTCCATCTGCTACCTTAATATTAAACCTATAAATATATGCACATAGATCTATTCCCAATCCTCATATATAAATATATTTACATATGCACATGCCTGTATTTAGACCTCTATAAATGCCCTTTGCCTCCTGGTTCTTTCCTCTATTTCCTTTTACTTTCCTCTTGTCCCACTATCACGCTCAGCCTTCACTTGGGTTTCAGTCATTCCTCTTGGCTACATTGCCCTTGATCAAGCCCTACCAGGCCTCGTACACCCCTCTCACCATCCATTTTGGATCACTTGTTCCCTCGTACCTGGGTTTGTTAACACCCACTTCCTTTGCCCGCCTCCCCTTTCCCATCTAGCCCCGACACCGACACCGTTGGTCCCGTTTCTTCTCCTTCGGATCATTTATCCCGGCTATCTTATCTAGAGAGACCCGCAGCGAAGATAATATGCACAGAAAACAAGACAGCAAAGAAAACAAAACAAACCACAAAACCAATGTAAAAAAAAAAAAGGAAAGCCTGTAAATAGTTCAAGGTCGGTTTGCTGACCTTTAGGAGTGTTTTCTGGTCGAGTCTGATGGGGTGCCATGCCCTGGCCCCAAAGTCTATGTTTGACATTCCCTGGGGACTTTGTTGCTCTGCTCCACTTGCTGTTCTGTTGCACGCCCTTAGTGTTTCGCCTCAGTGTGGTGGGGTCAGATCGGTCAATTCTCGTGCTGTCTCCAGTGTTGTTCCCCTTAGCGTTTTGGGTCAGTGAGGGACATCATGTCTCTTAGTGGGGCTGGCCCTATGGTCCTCTCTGTGCTTTGGCTGCTCTGAGTGGGAATATCATCCTCAGGGCATGGTGGGCCAGGATATGCTCCACTCTCTCTTCCTCCCCCTTCATTTGCTCCTGTGTGCTCTGATGAGACTTGTCCCTCTCCCTGAACTGTAGCTTCAGTGCTGTCCTCTGAAGCAAACTCTTCTGCGAGGACGGGGAGGCTGGGCTGTCCATGTAGTTGGGATTGGGGGCGGCCCCTCAGACCTCTCTCTTGGTTCCCTGCTTCATGCCGGTAAGTTGCATTCACGTCTGGGAGCACCGATCGAAGTCTGGTCCCTCTTTCCCCGAGGAGCTCTAAACAATACCCTCCCCTTGGGTGGGTTAGTGCCCTGTGCCCCCACTACCCATGTCTTTTTCTTTCTTTCTCTGCCCCGTCCTCCTTATTAGTTAGCTACCATGGATTTGGTCTGGCCCCTGCCATACTACCTGGACCTCACCCCAGGAACACACCGCCCTTATTTTCAGTTCACAAACATGCTATGTATGCAGAGAGCACACACGGATAGCTGGGATGGATGGAGGGATATAGATGGATCGATAGGATCGCTAACCACCTGGAACGTACCCTAGGGAGCTGAGTGCTCCCCAGCTCCAGATGAAAGCCATCTCCCCTTTCAGAACACAGCTCTGGGAGGACCTTCCCAGGGCTTCCCTGCCAACCAGGCTGCTGAGTTTCCTCCTTGTTCAACTCCCCAACCTAAATGAAAGCTCCAGGTTCTTTTCTAACCCGTCAAGAATAGGTCAACCGAAGTACATTTTTAAAAAGAGTACACCTGCCTGGCCACCAGCCCGTCACCCAGTCTCCATTAGGAACTGACTGCCTGTCCACCTCTGCCCTTCAGTGGCCCTCCAGAGGTACATACTAGGCCCAGTGATGAAGCACAGGTAAATGTAAGGAGTGCTTTATATCAACCCATTGCCTTCAAATAGATAAAGCCCCACAGTATTTCGTGATGAAGAGCAGAGGCTACGGCTTTCGGTGTGGGTTACATCTCAACATGAAGGAAAACCTCACAACGGGACCAATCTGCAAACGAGAAAAGAAGTCACTCAGAGGACTCAGGCAGTGTCTGGCCCAAGCCATGATCTGTTCAGTGGCCTCACGTGCATGTAAAAGCTGGCCAGCACATACGGAAGTCTGGAGAGAATCGATGCCTTTGAAATGTGCTCACCGGCTGTCAGATGACTACACAAAGCTGCCTTCAAAGGAGTGCCGCCAGGAAGCTTCACAGTGAGGGGGCCAAGACTGTCTTGTGTGCTTTATGATGAGTAACCCAACCCTGGAGAAAGACCCCCACTCCCTGCCATCGAGGGCATTCCGACAGAGCAGAACTGCCCCGGGGGTTCTGAGTGTGTACATCCCCACAGGAGCAGAAAGCCTCGTTTGTCTCCTAACCGGTGGCTGGTGGGTTTGAATCACGGACCTCGTGGTTGGCCGCCCACTTTGTAGCCCACGGTGCCACCTGAGCTTTTGACAGCGGATCGGTGTCAGAGAGGAAGACTGCTGGCGGGATGGATCGGCACGGTGGCCGCAGCAATGGGCATGGATTACTAGCAATGATGATGAGGGTGGAGCAGGCCAGGCAGTGCTCTTATATTTTAAACATTTTATTGGGGGGCTCTTGCAACAATCCATGCACCCATTGTATCAAGCACATTAGTCCATCTGTTGCCATCCTTATTTTCTAGACATTTATTTTCTATGGAGCCCTTGGTGTGAGCTCCTCTTCCCACCCCCTCCCTCCCCACCTGCACCCTCGTGGCCCCTTGATAAATTATAAATTATTATTAATTTCATATCTTACACTGACTGCTGTCTCTTTCCCCCTCAGCTTGTGTTGCTCGTCCCCCTGTGAGCATTGTGCGCCTATATGTCAATCATCATCACGATCGGTTTCCCCTTCCTCCCCTCCTTTCCCCACCTCTCTCTACCCTCCTGGTATCGTCACTCCCATTCCTGTTCCTGGATTCCATGTATCATGAGCTCTTATCTCTTATGTGTACCTGTGCACCTGCGCTGGTCTGGCCTGTAGTGAAAGGCAGGACTGGGGTCATGATAGTGGGGCCTGAGGAAGCCTCAAGGAACCAGAGGAATATTGTGTATTTCATCGGAGCTTTACTGCGCCGATTGACTCATCCCTTCCTTGCGACCCCTCTGTGAGGGCGGGCAGTGTTCTGTTCTGTTGGTATCGGACCTTGATGGGAGCCAGAATGGACTCGATCCCACCTAAGGGCAACAACATAGGACAGAGCCAAACTGTCCCACGGGATTCAAGACTGCGGTCTTTTCAGAAACAGATGGCTACACCTTCTCTCGTGGAGACACTGCTGGGTTTAAACTGAGCAGCATTTTGGTAGCTGCTGACCTTTTGTTACCGGGGCTCTTTATATAGCACACCAGAGGGTGAAAATGCAGCAGAGATGTTAAAATATACCGAGGATCACTAGCCTGCATGCTACTTTTCAAGTTCTTTCTTGCAGAAAAAGCTACAGGTCCCAGATGTGGATTTCCTCTTTCACCCACCTGGTGTGTTGCCTTGGCCAGGTCCCCTTTAGCCTCATCCGCCACACTTCATGTTAAGGGGTGCTGTGGGATTTGAGTAGAGAAGTCATTTGCAGCCATGGCTTATCTGTGTTCCATTTGCCACCAGGGCACTCCTTCTCCAACCACAGCCGGGACCAACGTTTGCTTCCTGGGAAATGCACTCGGACATGTCAGGAGGTTTCCTGAGGGTAAGGGGAGTGGGAATGGGTAAGGGGAGGCCGTCTACTTTGAAGAAGCTGCAGCAAAGACCCCCATAGATCTTCTTCTCCCCTAGGAGACCTGGGGCTGCCCCACACCGAAGCTGAAGCCTTTCTTTGCCTCCCTTGGGCAAAGGTTGCCCCAGAGCGGGGCAGTGGACATGGCAGCTCTCTTGATCGGAGTGAAATTCCCCAGGAGCAGTGGTGTCCCCAACACTCCAGTCTTCTGGATGATGGTGACTCCATCCTGAAGGGGCTTGGTGACTCCAGGTCAGTCACTGCCCTCACCTCTGAGCAGCTGTCAGCAGGGAGTGTCTGCTCAAGGATTGAGGTCAACAGGTGGCCCAACATGACTACATTGCACACCTGAAAAATGGTGAGTCGGCAGGTGTCTTCTTCTACCCTTTTCTGAGGGTCAGTCAAAAAATATTGCTACCAGGCTTCCAGGTCACACACACAGGGGGTTTGACTAAACACATCTAAGCACGTCTCTGTAACCAGCGGGTGTCTGCAGACAAGCTCTGCCCGTGATGTGCTTGTCTTAGTCTTGCTAGGGCACCTTCAACTACAAGGTCCAATCGAAACCGTGCCTTCAGGGGATCCTGGCCAATTAGATTCCAGGTGGCGAAGTCAGTTCAGAAAGCGGGATTTCCAAGGGGTCATCTTGATAGATTGTCCTCAAGGATGCAGGCCAATCGGGGTACTTACTAGGAAGAAGTTTTAAGGAAGTTGCTAATGGCATTGGTCAGAAGAGCTGTGCCAAGGACTGCCCCCCAACATGCCCTTCCGCCCCCCAAGTCAGGATGATGTGTACGGACATTCTTGGAAGGGCTGTCCTCTGGAATTTCAGTGGGAAACCCTGCCACCTCACCTCTACAGCCCTGATTTAGCCTCTTCAACTCCTTTCTGTTCCCTAAACTCAAAGACGATGGAAAGGGATATGATCTGAGTTCCTTGGGGATATTAAAGCTGCTGTTTCGACATCCTATCAATCAAAGAGCCCAGACAGAATCCTCTGATGTAGCATCAGAGGGATGGACCCATTACCTTCAGAAGTGCGTAGATCTAGATGGGGTGGGGGGTGGGGGGTGGAGGAGTAAGGGGGTGAGGGTGGTGCTCAGAAGCAATATCTTCACGTTTTGCTACTTTTGTTAACTACAGGTTCCTATGATTTTGTACCAAGTCTTTCTAACCGACCTTCACATATATTTATAACAATAAAACGATTCTTTAGAACATAGTTTGCAGAAAACCTCCTAAGCAAGCTCCAACTATACTCTGTGTCCCAGACACATGACAAAAGGATTCGGAAGGGATGGAAATAGAGGCATAATGCTTCCTGCCCCCACTCTCATGATCCCAGTTCTACCTTACAAATCCGGCTAGACCAGAGGATGTACACTGGTACAGATAGGAACTGGAAACACAGGGAATCCAGGACAGATGATTCCTTGAGGACAAGTGGTGAGAGTAGTGATACCAGGAGGGTGGAGGGAAGGTGTAGTAGAAAGGGGGAACCAATTACAAGAATCTACATATAACCCCCTCCCTGGGGGATGGACAATAGCACCTGGGTAAAGGGAGACATCAGACAGTGTATAAGACATGACGAAATAATAATAATTTATAAATTATCAAGGGTTCATGAGGGAGGGGGTTAGAGAGGGAGGGGAAAAATGAGGACCTGATACCAAGGGCTCAAGTAGAAAGCAAATGTTTTGAGAATGATGATGGCAACAAACGCACAGATGTGTTTGACACAATGGCTGTATGTATGGATTGTGATAAGAGTTGCATGAGCCCCCAATAAGATATATATTTTTTAAAGGCGTAGGTAGTGGAATAGCAGGCACTGAAAACAAGCGAGGAGGTGCTCTCTCTGCGGCTGGGTGGCGTGGAATTCCAGGTTACCCACGGGACTGGTGGGGGTAAAAGTTTTGGATTCCAACCAGCCTCCTCTTGCCCCACAGTAGCATCAGAGGGTGAGAGGGGTACCTCTTGTTGTCTTCTGGGGGTCGAAGTCTGGGCTACCCATCTTGTCTCCTCCTGACTTGGTGGGGCGGGTAGAGGGCAAGGCCCGGAGGTTAGGAAAGTCCGGGTTCCTACTGTGCCGTCAGAGACCCACTCCTCAGGTAAGCAAGGCAAGCGGTCACGCTGGCTGGGGGCAGGTGGGGGTCTAAACTTGCAGGTTCTCATGGTGCTTGGCTAGAGCAGGACACGCATTGTCTAAATGTTGTCTGCCTTGCCAGTTGACCCTTTCCTGGTGCATTGGCTGAAAGAAAGGAGGTTGTTCTTGGGGCTTTTGGGGTGTTTTGCAAGGACAGCCCTCCTCCTGCCAAGTGCATTCTGGTGGTCAGGGCAGGGGCTGCCAAGCAGGGGACATGGCTTTCAAACAATCACCAGCAGTGCCTTTGTAAGGATACTCCTCCCCTCCCCCCACCCTACCGCCGAGCCCCAAGGATAGGAAACAGAGCTGGAAGTTCACTTGGATCTTTAACTGCTTCTCAAGGTTTCACTTCCGTCACTGCTAATGCTTTCTACATTATAGATTTGTTCAAACCCATAAAATGCTAGAGTTTGGATACAATTGGCCTCCCAGGTTCACCACGGATACAGTTCACGGACACAGGAACAGGTGAACCCAGAAACTCCAGCCGCCCAGTTACCTGAAACATCCCTTTATTCACTTGAAGAGCGTGCATGCAAGATGGAGTTGGATGCTAACGACACCCATTGTCCCAGAGGATTGATGCCAGAGGGACTCTCAGGGGCCAGGCAGGATACAGAGCAGAGCTCCTGCAAAGGGTCCCCCAGGCTCCGATCTTTTCAGAAGCAGGAAACCACATCTTTGCCCCACCGAGAGGCTGGTGGTTTCGAAGCACCTTCTTTTGGTTTGCAGCCAAGTGTTTTCACCACTGCGCCACCAGGACGCCTGGCTAGCTAAAGCTAGTCAGTGACAGATCATGAACATTGGACGTGGGAGCTGCCACCTTTGTCAGCAAACCCAGTCATCCTATCCACCCCGCTCTTCTATGTGTAAGCAGGGAGCGTCGCAAAATGAATATCGCTCTCCTTGTTCAGCCAGGGTGGGTCAGGGAAGGGCCAGGGTGGGATGAGACCAGTTGGTCGCCTTCGGAGGCAACGTTGCTGCTGGGTGTTTTCGCGTCTGCTTTGACTCTCAGGGACTCGGCAGACACCGGAGACACTGCCCGGCCTGGTGTCCTCCTCACAGCTGGTCTTGTGTTGGGGCTCTTTGTGGCAGACCCCGTGTCACTCCATCTTGCTGGAGGTCTTCCTCTTTGCCAAGCATGGTGTCCTTCTCCAGGGACGGTCTCTCCTGACAAGGGCTCCAAACCACGTGAGATGACGTCTCGCCATCCTTGCTTCTCAGGAGTATTCTGGCTGTACTTCTTCCAAGACAGATCTGCTGGTTCTTTGGGAAGTCCGTGGTACTTTCGATAGTCTTTCCCAGTGCCACGATTCAAGTGCCATCGATTCGTCTTTGCCCTAGTCAGTGCCCCACTTTCATGTGTATTGGAGGCAACGGAGAGTACTAGGGCTTGGGTCGGGCGCACCTAAGCCTCTTGCTTTCCAACACTTTAAAGGGGCCATGTGCAGCGGATTTACCTAATGCACTGTGGCATTTGATGTGTCGACTGCTGCTTCCGTGAACATTGGTAATTTCTTCGACAACCTCAACCTTTTCTCCATTTATCGCTGTGTTACCTATTGGTCCACTTGGGAGGGTTTGGGTTTTTACTGACATTGAGTTGTAATCCCCACTGAAGGCTGCTATCCTTGATCTTCATCAGTCGGTGCTTCAAGTCCTGGCTCTCAGCAGGCAAGGTGTTGTCATCTGCCCATCAAAGAGGCAACACCCCTAGTTACTCACTGATCAGTCTTTCATCTCAGGAGCTCAGGGTTGGCCAAATGGTGTCACTAGGCTTGGTTTCATCTGGCGCAGTAACTCAGTGTCTCACTCTGTCCCTTGCCGTGGGTGGGGCTGGCTAGTGGAAATGCTGCACCCCACAGTGGGCAGACTGTTTCTCCAACCCGGCCCCCAAGGCCCCTGAAGCTCCTCTCCTCTCCCACCAGCCAAGAGACCCTCCTCTTCACCCAATGGCACCTCTGGCGGGTTGCAGGGGGTGATGAGTTACAGTACTGGGTGATGGCTGACTCCGACCCTAGGGAGTCACAGTCCCTCCCCTGCTGTGCTGTTTCACCGCAGGCCACTGCCATGGTGCCCGGGGTCCTCTTGGCATCACCCCATCTGACAGCACCCCCTTGGGCCCCCAAAGATGGCATCGGATGACCTCCTCATCTCCTTCAAACACTGTCCCCCTCTCCTGGGGACTTGATACCGTTTACTTCCTGACAAAGGTCAGAAGAATCTATGGTATCTTTATATTGTAAATAAAAGGCGGTACATGCTGTGGAGTCGATTCAGTCTTGTAGAGTCGTCGTAAGAGGAAGTAGAGAGGTGCAGGGCTCCCAAGGCCTGTCAATCGAAGTAGGTTGCCACATCTTTCTCCCACGGGGAAACTGTGGGCTCCAACAGATGACCCCTGTGGTGGTTACATCATCGGGCATCAATTTGAGACTAGTAAGAGTGAGTGGGTAGAGTTTAGCTGGTCAATCAGGTCACAGCTTGATGACCTCATTTGGAGGCACGATGGAGATACATCGCTCACTGGAGGCCAGACACATTCACTCTCGGCTTGACATTCCTGTTGACAAGCCATCATGGAGCTACACTGATGGAACCAGAGCCGTGGAACTGGAGGAGCCACGTGAAGACCCACGCCAGTGCTGAGATGCTTCCACGGCCTCTGGATCCACAAGACTTTCCACCCACTGGCCTGTGATCTTCCTGCATTTGCCATCGTAGCATGTTTTACATATCTGGATAGGAAATTATAGACTGGTATTGGACACATGAGCTAATGTTGGACTTAGGGACTTGATCTGGACTGGACTGGGGTGTTTTCTTACTATACAATTACTCTTTATATAAAGCTCTTTCTTCTATATACACACGAGGCTCCCTGGATTTGTTGCTCTAGTCAACCTGGACTAACACGCCCTCTGTGCCATCAGGGGGCCCATAAACAGGACACCAAGCCCTTCAAAGATCCACATCCACCGAGTGGTTTCTGATCCTATAGGACAGAGGAGCACTCCATAGGGGTTCTGAGGTTGTAAATCTCTATGGAAGCAGACAGCCTCATCTTTCTCCAGCGGAGCAGCTGGTGGTTTGAGGCTTGACAACATTAAACAATAACCTTAAGTAATGACTACTGAAAACTTCTTGGCAAGCAACACACCAGCGACATCACACCCCTCATAAATCTCACCAAAACCTGCCCCCACGTCGGTTTCTTTAACGATCACTCTGAAGATGGCCAGTCTGTCAAGGTAAAAGGGGAGTTACAGGGAAGCTGTCCTCTCTCCCTGGGAGATGTGGGGAGAGGCCCATCCTTCCGGTGCGCTTTCCAGGTTCCCTGCAATGCTTCCGGGATCTGGGAAACAGGCAAAGATAATCACCAGGAGAGCAAGTGGCAGCTCCGTGAGCAGACAGGCACAGTTCCTCAGCAATGGGTTGTAAGGCAGTTCCTGGCTCGGTGCATCTGGCTCGCAGAGCCCCTGTGTGCCTGGGTGGTGACTCTGCAGGATGGGCTCCATTGGGTGGTTTCAGTGGCTGGATTTTCAGCAGCAGATTCCTGGGTCTGTCTTCCAGGGAGTTTCGGGGTGCACTTGAACCTGGGCTTCTTGGTTAGCAGTTGAATACTTTACCCGTTTGTCCCATTCAGAATCTCCGGCTGTGTTTCAGACTCTCATTTGCAAGCTGTGACCTAAAGCCAAGCACCCACGGCCCAGATGCACTGCCATTGAGTGGATTCCAACTCATGGTGACCTCATTCAGTTTCCGAGGCTGAAGCTTTCCGGGAGCAGACAGCCACCTCTTTCTCCCGTGGAGCAACCTGATGATTGCTCCACAGCTGACCCACCTCCGGGGCTCCTGAAACCCAGCAACGCTGCGTCCAGTTTGAGCCTTCAAACAAGCAGGGGACGCCATGTGTGTGAGGAAATGACCGGCTGGATTTACAGAACCAGGGATTAAAAGTAAAAAGCCCAACAATGTAAATAAAAGAGAGCAGGGGCTTTCTGACAGTTTATTTTTCAGGAGACTCTGGGCCAGACCTGAAAGGACCTGTCACGCCACGGGAAGGACAGAAGAGAAGAGGCTCACCCACCAGCGGCTAAACCCACAGGCGCCAAACAAGATCATGCTTTGCTACTAAACAACGTGGGATAGCGAGATAGCCCTGCCCGAAGGATATTTGATGCCCTGACTTTGAGGCCATGGTCAAGTTCTCGACAGGGAAGAATGAGAAGGGGCAGCAATTCTAGGTCTAAAGGAGTCTAGCCATCAGAGAAGATTTATTTAAGGACAAACCTGAGATAAACAGCCACCCCTCTAGAAGGTTCTGTTAGCTGTTTCTACAGGGATACCTCTGACTTATTACTGGACTGAGGAGAAAGGGACTTAACCTTCTAATTTCACGCCAGCGGGCGTGATGATGGGAACCATCACACGAGGGGCCTGCTCTGATCAGCTCCCTAGTGGATCTCCAGTGGCCCCACGATGTGGAAGTGCTCTACCCCCGCTTCTGTAGGTGCCCAGGGGCCAGCGGCCCTCTTCCTGCGCCCTGCACAGCCACGGGCACAGCTGGAGGAGGCGTCGCCCACTTTGCACACGGCGATCTTACACTGCAGATAGACCACCTCGTAGCTGCTGAGAAAGTGGAAGGCGTTGAACTTGAACTGGGCCACGTGTTTCTGACTGGGGTGGAGGTTGGCATAGGTTTCATCTTTGATGCACCTGATGGAAAAGAAAAAAAAAAAACCCCGGCCAAAGATGAGCAGCAAGCAGGGTGCAGATTGGCTCTGCCTGGAGGAAGCAGGCTGGAATCCAGATCTCTGAACTCTAGGTGGAGCTCTGCCCCCCCCCCCCATGTCCAGCTTTCCGCTGATAAAGAAATGGTAGGCGGGCATCGGCAGCATTCAATACATGCGTCAAAAAGAAGAACGATCTAAAAGCAACCGTGCCAGCTCCCAAGCCAGGACACTAGTTTAAGAAGGACAAATGAGCTCTAAAAGCAAGCAGAAGGAATCAGGAATGGGGGTTGGGTTCTGACCACATAAGGAGTGGCTTAATGTGCGGCATGGGGGGGTCCCAGGGAAGAGCTTCCTCCCTCTGTTTAGTGCTGCAGCTGGACAGGCTGCTGCGAAGGTGGGGCCACGACACAAGGGCTTGCTCTGACTAGCTCCTTTGTGGCTCCACGCTGTGGCAATTGCTCAATCCCCTCTTCCTTGTCTACCTGGGAGCTAGCGCCTCTCTCTTCACTCCCTGCACAGCCAGAGCCTGCTCCGCCCCCTCCCTCGTGGAAGGTCTGGGGTCCTGCCCGCCACCCCCCTGCTTTGGGAAACAGGCTTTCACCGCCTGGCCTCTTGTGAGCTTCATGTGGCTGCTCTCACTCTACAGCTGCCATCGCATCTTGTCCTGTTCGCTTTGGTTCCCGACTTCCCTGGTGGTATAGTGGGTTCTGCTTGAGCATTGGGTCAGCAGTTCGAAACCACCAGCTACCCCCTTGGGAGAAAAACAATGCTTTCTGCCCCCATAAAGAGCTACTGTCTTGGAAAGTCACAGGGGACAGTTCTACCCTGCCCCACAGGGTCTCTATGCATTGGAGTCAACTCAATGGCAGTCAGTTTGTTGTTTCTAATTCCCATTCTGAAGCATTTAGCCCATTCAGGGGGCAAGAGAGCTATGAAGTGACACAACTTGCCAAAGTTTTGGCTTGGCACATCTTTTGGATACCCAAAGGATCCAAATAGATCCCAGCACTAGTAGTTAGGGCTTGGCCTGAGCACCGAGAGCCTGAACATGAATCGAGAATCCGGTAGAACCATGGGACATGGGAAAGTAGGCTTGGGCAGAAGGGAGACTTAGAACAGGGAAGTCTGGGCACCAAGGCCAATGCCCAGAACTCGTAGGGGAGTCATAGGAGGCGCTCCAGATGACCTGCCATGTCTGGGCATCAAAGGGTAGGTGGAGGGCCCCAGGTCTACCTTGGGCCTCCGTGAGAATCCTTTTGCGCACAGCAGAGATTGAGAAGCATAACCTGACCAATGGCAGGCTCCCTGCATGGCTGTGAACGCACCCCCAAAGGGCTTTCCTTACCCCTGCTCGATCAACGTGTACTTGACGGTTGTAAAATCCTGGGGGTCCGGAGATGCCACGCAAGTGTCCACAGAGAGCTGCAGGCTGGGATCGTGGCTGTGGAGCGTGGCCTGCAAGAAGACCTCCTTCCTCTGTCTGTCGGAGTACGGTGTCATAGCCCGGCCAGGAGGGGGCGTGGGTGACTGCAGGAACGTGATGGACACGTCGTACTTGGCTACCTTGCCCCGACTGGCAGCCCCGTGGGCGCTTTCACCCTCGGAGGAGCTGTCCACCGTGCAGGTGAACTTGAGCTCAGGCACCTTGTGTCGTACAATGACTCGGCCCGGGTGGTCTCGGAGGCGGCCTCGGACGGAGTTGGAGTAGCTGCGGGAGCCAGGGTGATTCTGTGAGGACGAGAGGAATTGCTGGTGGCTGCAGAGCCCTGCTTCCGGAAGACCACCTTGATAGACAGGAACCTGTCCGTCACCCCGATCGCTCGGGGGCAGGAAGCCCTGGCCTGACCTCTAGGGTTCCTAACCAGGGAAGGGATGGTGTCATGTCCTCTTTCCTGGGCATTTAGGGTGCAGGCAGGGAGTCCCCAGACGTGTGAGCCAGGCCTTTCTTCCTCCCTCACCCAGCTGGGGTGGTGTGAGCGGTGCGGGTCTCACGGGAGCTTGTCAAACTTGTCCACCCATTCTACTCCCTCGGGCATACTGGTTTTCCTAACTGTTGTCTTGTGAAATAAGCAGGCAGCTAAGGGAAAGTCAACAGAGATAGCGTCTTTCAATAGAGACAGAGATTTGCTTTCCAGATAGCAAGGCACGGCTAGAAACACAGCCATCAGACAGACAGACAGACCATCTGTTCTTTCTTAGGCCTCGTGCCCTAACTCATATGTGGCAGGTGCAGCCTGACGTGGAAAGTGTCCTGTGACACCTACTTTGGAGGTAAGAGACTATTACCCGCCCCCTGCCGCCTCCCCTCCCCCTCTCCCCTCCTCAGCCCATCGATACTGAACACTTATACCCATGACAAAGGTGTCACTGCGGTCCCCACAGGGAAGGAAAGAACATCTCAGACAAGTCAGCGAGCTGCCCCGAGTGGTCTCATCAGATGCAGAAATGAAGTCCGGGGCATGCCCTTCCTCTGTTCCTACCTGGGTTTCTAGCAGGTGGTTGGATTTGCAAACCTTTCCCCTGGACCTCCATCCGCTGCAGGGTACCACCGCCTTGTCACTGTCTCTCACCTGCCAGATGGTACCACAGTGGCCATAGGGAATGTTGAAGATCAGGTAGCGGCCTGTGACTTGGGGGCGACAGCGCTCGTCATTTAGGTGAATGTCCCAGGAAGAGTAGCCCAGCCTCCGGAGATAGCCCCGGTCAATGACGGCTTGGAAGAGGTTGGGCAGGCAGGCGAGCTGGGCTGCAGGCGGGAGGGGGAGGCAATGAGCCCTTGGCTGCGTGTCCAGGTAAAGGGCTGCGTCTACTCTCTAACAGTGAGAGGGATGGTGCCCTCGCTGGGGCTGGGGCTGGGGCTGGGGCTGGCCCTGCTCTCCTCACCCCACCCTGGGCTTTCATGGGCTTTCTTGATTCTCCCCCTTTCCCCAAAAGGCTCTGGAAGAGCACCACAAATGCAGAACACCCACCCACGGTGCCCGTGCCAAGGGCAGAAGCCAAGCCTTCTCTATGGAGTTAAAGGCCAACTCATCCCACCCGTTGAGAACACGGGCCCCGGGCCTTTGATGGATGGCAAAGGGCAGCAGAAACACAGGGGGAGAGACTATGAGTGCAAAGGGGACTCTTTGCTAACCCGCCAAAGCCCACCCAGAGGCTGACAACACTAGCGATCTCAAAGGGGACCCAGCTTGTTCTCCCCTCACCCGCTCAGCCCCCAACTGCTCTCCTAGCTCCCTCCTACAGCCTCAGACCGAGGAGAGAGAGAGAATTTACCTTTGTCTTTGGGTATGGCAGCACCAGCTGAGGAGAGAAGGGATAAGGGTGGGTGTTAACTGTGCTG